>NC_135216.1:21369682-21669682 GCF_052324685.1 Brachyhypopomus gauderio
AACATGTTAAATGACTGCATTTTCTGCAAAAACAACATGAATTGTACTAATTGTATTGCCCACTGATGTTGTGTTTACTGTGTTTAGAGTTTTGAAAATGTGACTACAGATTGGACAAAAGGATGTTAGCAGACGTAAAAAACTGTAAATGAAGCGGCCTTTTTGACACCCTCAATGTGTGATTTCAAATCACAGTCAAAAAATTCCTTGGTTGTCAGGTTCCTTGGTTATATAATTTTCCAGGATGGTGTTAGGAATGGTGTTGATTTTCCATTAGTGTTAGGAAGCTGCCAATTTACAGTGTTTGAGAGAAAGAATGTGAACCTACTGGGTTATCATTATCTTCTATGATAACACTGTGCCTCATGAAACATGATTCCATGTTGAGATATATTACCAAGTGGAAGTACAGAGAGAATAAAAACAGACCATGGATAGTTCCCTGAAAAACAGCATGTCATATGTCATACATTTCAGAGAAGTTGGCTCCTAGGTAGTGTTATGCAATTAGATAAATGCAAGATCGGTTCAAGGTAAAGTAGGTTTTGAAGTCATTCAGTTAAAAAGTATGTTGAAGGGATGTAGTATGTCAAATGCAGCACTTAAAACTGATTCAGTGGTGTTACCAGTGGCTTAGTCTGAGGTCACACACTACTCTTCTTGATTTTAACTGCATTTGGAAGCATGTCTGTTCAGGCAAGTCAAAATGAGGCTGTCAGAAAACATGTATTTAAAAATACAGGAATTGGATCCTGGAGGCTAGTGGAACCTTTTTTATTTATTTCTATATTATTGTGAAGCTTAATATACTTAATGTGTATGGAGTAATGTGTATTATGCAGTGACCTCAGAGTAAGCTGGTTCAGTGCATATAAAGTAACAAATATTGGTCATTTTCCTCAAAATATTTTGGAATGTCTATGTAATATTGTAGGTTGGAGTTAAAGTTGTTAATCTTCCTTTATGTAAAACATTAGCGAAGACAACAGTGTACAATACATTAAAGTAGCGTGTCTCAGTAAAATTAGGTACGCAGTTCCTGTCTGTGCATGAGCTGCCGTGAGTGCTCTTTTATTGCTTATGGGATGAGATTGGTCTTCGTTGCAATGGTCAGGACTAACCCAGGGGTCAGGTGCTTGCCACGATAATATTCTGAGCGTTATTGTCTACTGCTCCATAGACATTTCTCTATTGATCCCATTGCTTTCCACTCAATTAGTCAGGTTTGTGTGTGTGTGTCTGTGTGTGTGTATGCCACTTTCTGGAACTGTTTCAGTAGGTGCCTATGTATGCTTATGCTACTGCATGTAAAAAAGCTTGCGCATGCTTTTTTAATGTTGTGTGGGTGTCCATGTGCCTATGCTTTTGTGTACAAGAGCTTGCCTCTGCTTTTTGTGCGTGTGTGTGTGTGTGTGTATGTGTGTGTGAACCCTTGTGTGTGTGTGTGTGTGTGTGTGTGTGTGTGTGTGTGTGTGTGTGTGTGTGTGTGTGTGTGTATGCTGTTATCTGGAATCATTTGTGCATTGTGTGCTGATCTGTTACTGCATGTAAAACAGCTTGGGCATGCTTCTTTATTAATGTTGCATGTGTCCGTGTGCATATGCTTCTGTGTACAGGTGCTTCTGCATTGCATGTGTGCGTATGTGTGTGTGCATGCATGTTCTTGTGTATGTATACATGTCTGTGAGTGGCAGTAAAGATGCAGGAAATGGGGCATTCCTTCTCAGAGGTCTACAGTAGTAGTGCCATTCAAGGTGTTCCTTTGTTGACTGTAGTCCAAATTCAATAAAGTCACCATATGGATTTTTTGGTGGCTTAGCTCACAAATTTATGCACATACAGAATTACCTTTATCACTCCTCAAAGTCGCTTCATTCAATAGTCACTGACTTTAATTTACAGGAGTATGGTTGAGAACAAGTTATAACTTATAGCAATTCACCATTTATGAAGATTGTAAAGGTTCTGCATGAAAAACCTACCTTTAAAATCACAATAAAACATTTAGATGTTTAGCACCCTTTTTGCATATATTCTTCATGTTTTTTTAGAAGAGCATCACTGAAAATAATGACATGAATGAGATCATCCTTAGATTGAAGACCTAAGCATTCCTTTTAATATACTTTATCTCTAACATTTACAATCATTGAGTTTGAGACATGTCTCAGATTTAAAACATTTTGTCCACAGTTTAGAAACCTTTTTTTTTTACATTTGTGAAGTATGTAATTATAATTACTCTGCCAGTATACGAATATTAGCTAACATTAAAAAAAATACTTAAATAAAAAGAATTTAAACAATTATTTAATCTTAAAGGTGTTAAAAATGTAACACCTGTTGAGATGTTGATTATTTATGTTTTTATAGCTTAATTCTTTTATAGCTTATTATTTTTATTCTTATTTTGCATAAATGTTTTTTTTTAATAGATGGCATTATCTGTGCTCATATCCACTTCATCTCCAGCTGCTTCTTTCATTAATAATATGGCCAGAGGTTTTATACTTACATTTGCTGCATTTAGCAGACACTGGTCCAGATAATCTTAGGAAAGCTTAGGAATATATTGAGTCCTGTCAGAGGAACAGGTGAGTGCTTGTGTGTGACTGTACACAAGAGCAGGTTTGACTAAGGAATGTGGGCACTGGTCTGTTGATGGTTTTGAAGGCACTGGTCCATTGGTGGTCTTGCTGGCACTGGTCCATTGGTGGTTTTGCAGGCGAGCCTGAGGGCTTCAGTCTGATGCAAGCAAGAAGCAAGTGGAAGGAAGGAGGAAAGAATGGAAAGAGGAAAGGAAGGAAGGAGACAAGGTGGCAGCAGACTTGATGATGGAGGACTCTTGCTTGTTGAACACTATGAGCCACAAGGAATTCAGCTGGTTCAAGGAGTTCCCTGGAGAGTGCTGGCTAAATTCTCCCCTGGAAGAGAAACCCGTATGTCTGCGTCATGTTTGGGGCGTGTGCTAACGATAGCCAAACGTCAAGAATTTAGCGATCCAATCCGGGATCGGGGGGCTCTCCAAGGAGGCTGCAAAGATCATGTATCTCAAAGGGGTTGGAGTGCTCCAATTTCAGATATCGCAGTTTTAAACAGTCACATACTAAAGGGGTCTGAATACTTTATGAATCCACTGTACAACTTCAGACTAATATCAGTAATGGGATTCGAATGCCCAGAAGGTCCATCACTGAATATAAGGGTTTCACAGAAGGTCACAGGGACATATGCTGAACATAAAAAGTAGGAGAAATGTGCCTACATTATTGAACGAGGCCTAAAATGGCACCACAGTTAGAATTTATTATTGCAATGACCGTGACTTCCTCCGCCCACAGGCCTGCTTCGATTGGAGGAGCTGGTGCGGCGTTTCCTCATTTCCCGGGAAACACTGTCAGTGAGGATGCTTGATGACAGCTTGGACCCCACCCCCCTTACTAAAGGAAATCCGCGATGATAAAGTAGCAACAATTATCATCGATGCCAATGCTTCAGTATCTATACTTATACTCAAGAAGGTATATTACAAGCATGCTGGTGCATCAACTACATGGCATCTATCACTTTGCTGATATTAAGATGCTGAACACACACACACATATGCACATACAGACACACGCACATCCATTGCTGATGCATGCTTGAATTTATTTCTGCTGTTGCTTTTCAGAAATTCATGTATGAAATTCATCCAGCAAATTGAATTCTGCCTATTTAGTGATTCAATTAATCAGAATTTTAGCTTTCAACATTATTGATTTGGCTGAACAGTATCCTTGGGAATCAGCTTAGTCATTTGCCCTTATCATGTCATCTTTATCATGCAAATATCAAATGACAAAAAATGGCTGGAATGGCAATGCTGTGGTATTAGAAAAGAAACGACCCTTTCAGACCTGTCATAATGCATTTCAGATCGTGTTGACACAAAACCTTGGTGACACGAACCTTTTCCAGAAACTATTACACAAGACTCATGTACCCAAGTAAAGTGTGTGCGTTATTGCCATCAGCCAAGCAAAAAAACTCCTAGCACTAGGTCAAGAGCTAATAAATAAACAAAATGCCTGGGAAAGTGGGAAAACATCATCAGCTATAGGCCAGTTTTGTCATCCAGGTAATAACTCATGTTGTATAATGCCAGTGTGTTTTGAAAACACATGTATGCTGTAGGTACCACTGATGACGTCTGTTGGTGACTTTCTTTGTCTTTCTCTCTCTCTCTCTCTCTCTCTCTCTCTCTCTCTCTCTATCGCTATCTATCTGTAGGCTTCAGAGCTAGGTATGACATCAGCCTTCTACAAGTACATCCTCACCACAATGGTAAGACACCCCGCCCACTTTCCTCCTTCAACCAATGACACACCAACCATATTTTCCACTGTTCCTGTGGGAGCTGGAGTTGGGCTTTGTCCAGTCTACTCATCAGAAATGCACAATGCCTCTGTGCTGTTCATCATCATCACAGCCATAGTGGGATATGCCCTTGTTTGAGGTGACTTCCTGCTGCTTAAATTCATAGCAGAAATTTTGAGGTCATATATTGTTCAGTAGGGAGCTGAGTGGTTTTACAACAGCTGCAGCAAGGCGAATTGGGTGATGATTGTAAGGCCCTTGGAGGCAGCCCTTGGTTCTTGGAGGATTTCTGTGAGCAGTGGAAGTCGCACTTTGCTGATTTATGACCAGGCTTTTGTTATTTTTATGTGATGAGTGACATTTAAGCCTGGGCTCAGGCATCCAGCCCAAGATCAGTGCTTAGAGTTCACCTCTACCAAGCTCAGAAGGCTCTGAACACATACAAAGCTCCAGTATGACAGCGTTTCTTCCCACGCCGTCAAAATGGTTTGACGTTGTGTTGGCATAAAGAAAATTCCTAGGGGATACAATATTTTAGAAATGCAACATTAGACATAAGTTGGCATAAGAAGTGTTAATTAAACTAATAGTTAACAAAATTGCTTTGTAAACTCAACAAGTCCCAGTCGAACTGTCTGGTGAAGTCATATAAGAATTGAGGGGAATTCCTATTCAATTTTCTGGTGCTACCACTGACTCTGGTTTCATTTGCACTTGACATGTTGGCGGAAACTTTCGGATCCTTGTCTTCTAAAAAATGCAGTAAAGCTTGCAAGTAAATGTCCTTTCCTGTTCCTTCTTTTCCTCTCGGTACCTGTCTCTCTGTCTCTGGACCTCCTGGGGTCTGGAAGGACTTTCCTCTTCTGAAGCTGGATGATGTGGTGGATGACCAATCCAATATCGTGGGCTTCTCCATGTTGAACAATAGTCATCCCTTCTACCTGGAGTTCATCAGGAGTCTCAACTTGTCTTGGAGGGAAGGATGCGACCTGAGTCCTTACCCGGGTCCAGCTGTGAGCCTCATCCATGTATACACACACACACATACGCACATACACACACATATGCATACACATACACCCCCCCCCCCCCCCCCCACACACACACACACACACATCTACGCGCACACACACATACACACCCATACAATATACATACAAACACACACACACACACACACACAGTACACAAACACGCACGCATGCACGCACACACACAGACACGTATGCACACACACACACACACACACACATACATTACACATACACATACATGCATACACACACACACGCACACAGTTTTGTGCCCACATTGCCGCATAGTGGAATTTAAGGGATCTTATTTTGCACCAAATTCCATGTTAAGCATGAGATGACCACATTCTCAAGTTAAGCACCATGAATAACTTCTAAAGTGATCATGATGTTTTGCTAGCTTCATGATCAGTTTATAATTATCATATGATTTTAAGTAAAGAAACATCTGGAAGTAACAAAACCCACCCAAAATTATGCGTTGGAGATATTATACCAGGAACGTATTGATGCTTGAAAAACCACAGAAACTCAGCTGGGTTGATATATATGAATATATGATATGTCAGCTGGGTTGATATATATGAATTGTTCTATAAGGCAGTCTAGAAGAGTGACTGCTCCAGACCCTTATAGGCATGAAGAGTTATTTTCAGTCACTAAAGTCTTTTCTCTCACAATCTCTCTCTCTCACCCTCACCCCCTTCCTGGCTTCTCCACCTCAGTTTATGTCCTCTCCTCTCAATCAATTCTTATTTCTGTCTGGGCCTCAGTGTGTGCTTCCTTTTGGCCATGTGAGCCTGCAGAATTAGAATGAGCACAGTATACTCAACCACTGTGTCCTGCAGTTAAGCCTGGTAAATAGAAATGGCTGGCATATGGGTTAATTGCTGATACTGGAATATTTATTTTTAGAACTGTACTGGGAATATTTCCATGGTGACAGAGCTCCTCTGGCATCTGCTTCAGAACTGTATCAGTATAGTGAACTCTTGTTAAAGTTATTCTTTGTATTTTTAGGCAGAATCCAGTCTCATTTACCTCTCCGAGTCAAATTCCCATGCCTCAATAGCCACAGTGTTTTAACTGAGGAATAAATGAGTGACTTTGCTGCAAGCTTGATCACATCAAATCATCATGGAACGTCCATGGAAGACTAAATGACTTTCCACAGTGGCACCTGTTACAGTGTTTGCTCAGCTACAGCAGACTATTCTCAAGAGTTCTCTTTAGTTTCTCTTCACTCACCAGGCTCTCTGTCTCCCCCCCCCCCTTTTCTTCCACTTTTGTCCCTCTTCCCTTGTCTCCTGCCAGCTGTCATCAGCTCTGATGTTCGACGCGGTGCACGTGGTAGTCGGGGCGGTGCGCGAGCTTAACCGCAGCCAGGAGATCGGGGTGAAGCCGCTCAGCTGCACCTCCGCGCTCATCTGGCAACACGGCACCAGCCTCATGAACTACCTGCGCATGGTGCGTGTCGCCATGGCTACACCAGCGGCAGCCATTTTCTGGCTGCTGAGTTCTTGGGTGGGTGGGGGGTGGAGGGGTGACGGTTTCCCCTCCCTGGTGGTGTCTCTGGTAACTGGTACTACTGGTGTAGATAACATGTCTGCTTTTGTCTGTTTGTGTTGAACTTGTGTTGTCAGCATTCAGTTGCTGAAGGTTTTGTCTATTAATGTGTATTAGGTTTTAGCATATATGTGATTGTGCTGAAACAATTATTTATTATAATTCTTCATTAGAATTATTGCTGTGGTGATTTTTATTTATATTAACTTATATTAACTTATTGTATCCCCTTTTCCTCTTACCTGTAGAAGAGCTTTGATAGAAGTTGTATAATGCAGTAAAGATTCTGATGTAGTTCCATTCTCTCCTCTGGTTGCTAGTCAGCATCACGCTTGCTTCTTCTAGTCACTATTTTATCCAAGTCTGCCAGTCTCTGTCCCTACCCATCTGTTTTGCAGTTTGTTCCTTTCTGTCTTTGCACTCCATCACTCCATCTCTCCTCTGCCGTTCTACGTTTGTCACTGTCGCTTGTCGCATTGGTTCACCTGCGTTCACGAGCATTTTTCCTCATCTCGCCTTTTCTCTCCTCCTCTCTCACTCCTTCCTCCCTCACCCTAATGTGTCTGGAGCCCAGAGCTCCACTCCGTCACCCATTTGCCATGCCACAATGACCCATCAAAGAGTGCAGACTATACCTCTCTCCTTCTTCACCCTCTCGCATTATACACCTCTACCTCCATTTCTTTCTCTGACTAGTAAAGCACATGTTCACCAGCATCACTGTATTTCCCCTTATTTTTAGCACATGAAGAGTCTTTGCTTGTATGCAAGCCTGAATATAAATGGATGTAGGAGGATATTCAGTTTTCTACAGTTTTTGGTCCATAATTGTATCGAAGATTTAGACCAGATCTCATTGTGGAATTCAGAATACCTACATCCTAGTAATCCATGCCTGTGGAGTTTGTGTGAGTCCATATTTTAAAAGGGGGCGGAGGAATATAACTTTTAATCACAATATCAAAGTAGTAACTATTTGTTTTCTAAAATGAGTCTATAGCGTAGGTGGCAGTTCAAATTCTACAAGGTTATCTGGTTTGAGTGAAATTTCAAAGCAGAACTTTGTAGAATGAATATAACTTGCTCAGTGTGAATGCAGAAAAAGGGACTGACACACAGAACACAAGGTTAATTATGCAGTAGAGGAAAGTGACTGATTTGTAGTTAAGACATGCTCCGTCTTCCCCAAATGGCAAGGCTAATTCCAGTAAAGTGAAGCAAAATTCCCGAGGGGTACAAGAACACTTCTACGTCTTTTTGGTCTTACCAAAAGCAAACAGACTGTTTGTTATCTCTTTGTTTCATTTATTCCTCCATCCCAACGTTTTAGCACAAATAACACTCTGTAGTTTGAAAACTCTAAGCAAGGTTTTGTAATGAATGTTCTCCTTGGCATTCGTTAAAAAGTCTCCTAGCAAATCAGGCAGGCTGTCTTATTTGAATACAACAGTAATTAACAAGAAAAGAATATTATGTACCAAATAAAAAAATATTTAGACCAAACTAATCCAGCTTTACTGTGGTATCACATGATCACCTGTTACAGAGTTTTTTCAGCATAATGAGGCACTTTGCAAAAACTACCTGGATAGCAAAGTCTAAATACTCCAGCAGGACCATGACAGGTTGAGAATGAGGCAAAAGGCCATATAGGCATCTTTTCTGGGCAAAGTGTCACAGCTGCTAGAGAAACGAGTGCTGATGGTCCCTACTGGTTTCATCCACTCCAACTTGCAAATGCCTGGCATGTTTTGCCAAGGCGTTACATCATTTCGCCATCATCTCGTTTATGTGGAGGGGTTTCTGACTAGACTAAGTGAACATTAGAACATGACCTGACAGTGCACTGCTTCTCCCCTTAAGAGCTCCTCAGCTGCCAGTGTAAAGCACGGCCCAATTCATCTTATGAACAGACAAATGAGTACCTGAGCTCCTAAAACATCTGATCATGTCATTGTTTGTAGCTTCATCTTAGTCACATTGCTATTAAAGATTAGTGAACCAGTTACAGGATGACACCATGACAACCAGTTACAGGATGACATACAGGCTGGAACATTTTATCCATACGGTTCTCATAAGGAAAGCAGTGAAAGTGTGTGTGGTATTTTTCCTCCATGCTTTCTGTTTCCTGCTGTGGTTTAAATATTTGAATGTGTTTGTACCAAGACCTATGCAGGCTGGTCCACATGTTTTTATGGTATGTTAATGTGGCCTTTTCTAAGTGTTGGTGCAGAGGTTGGGCCTCCATCGTGTTCTTTTTCGATTTGCTGGTAAAGTGTTGAGCTGTGTTGACAGTGTTCCTGCACCTCTGAAGTTATTTGGGTTTCTGCTTTTTATGGACCTATAACATATACACTGATTAAGTTATTACTTCTCATACATATATACTGATTGTCATTACTCCCCATACATATACACTGATTATGTCATTTCTCCCCATACATATATACTGATTACTTCATTACTCCCCATACATATACACTGATTATGTCTTTACTCCCCCTACATATACATTGATTGTTATTACTCCCCATACACATATACCAATTACTTCATTATTTCATACACCTGCCACTTTATTAGGTACACCTGTCCAACTGCTCATTAACACAAATGTTGAATCAGCCAATCACTACCAGACCGTGGTGGTGAAGAGGGAGCTGAGCCAAAAGGTAAAGCTCTTGATTTAGTGGTCAATCTATGTTCCGACTCTTACCAATGGTCACAAGCTCTGGGTAGTGACCGAAAGAATGAGATCACAAATACAAGCGGCTGAAATTAGTTTGGGCTCTTTCTTAGAGATAAGGTACGGAGTGTGGTCATCCAGGAGAGGCTCAGAGTAAAGTCGCTGCTCCTCCATGTAGAGAGGAGCCAGTTGAGGTGGTTCAGGCATCTGGTCCAGATGCCACCTGGGCACGTCCCTGGGGAGGCACTCCGGGCACGTCCAACTGGGAGGAGACCCCGGGGAAGACCCAGAACATGTCCTGGGTCTTCTTTGGGATGTGGTGGAGATGTGCAGTCGACAAATCTGCAGCAACTTTGTGATGCTATCATGTCAATATGGACCAGACTCTCTGAGAAATGTTTCCAGTTCCTTGTTGAATCTATGCCATGAAGGATTAAGGCAGTTCTGAAAGCAAAAGGGGGTCCAACCCGGTACTAGCAAGGTGAACCTAATAAAGTGGCCGGTGAGTGCATGGATGTGTGTGTGTGTGTGTGTGTGTGTGTGTGTGTGTGTGTGTGTGTGTGTGTGTGTGTGTGTGTGTGTGTGTGTGCATATATATATTACACACACTCACGCCAAGTATTCGCTCACCTTCCTTGTTGAGCTTAAGTGACATCCCATAGAGTGAATGTGTCTAGGTGTACATATATGTTTAGGTGTATTAGTGGGTGCATATATGAGTGTGGGTTCATACAGGGGATGAAGGTGTATGGGTGTATATGTGTTTGAGGGTGTATGTATGGAATATGTATGGATGTATATGCGTTTGGGTAAATGTGGACGTCTAATGTTGTATGATTGGTATTGCTGAACAGGGTACTCTCTGCGGTGGGGGTGGTGGAGGTCTGGGCTTGGGGGTGGTGGAGACTTGGGGTGTCTCCTTGGTCTCCCCGGGTCGACCTCTTCCTGCCTCAAGTGGGGGGGAGGGGGCAGTGAAACGCAGTGCCTAATGAGCCAGTTAGTAAGCTTGCTGTCCTCTTACAGAGGATTATTTCTTCTGGACCTACGCACCCCCTCTCCACCCCTCCATACACACAAACACACACATCACTCCCCCACTCAAACAAACGCACACATCACTCCGCCACCCAAACACACACACACACACACACACACACACACACACACACACACACACACACACACACACACACACACACACACAGTACTCATACATTTAGGATCCTGGGGGACAGGCATGTCAGGTCGATGAGATGGGCCTACTGACATGGCCTCACTCGTCTCCTCACCACTGTCTGTCCCTCAGTTTTTATTGCACTTTAGACATTGAGGGCTTTTGAGGGGATGGTGTCTATGAACACCATAGACCAGTGGCCCGGGGCTTTGCCCACATTTGTCCGAACACCTTTCCCCTCAATTTTAACTGCACCATAGTATCACACACTACCCTACATTCATATACACCAACACCTGCACTCAACACTTCACTGGGGGTGGAGGGGTGGTAAAGTCATCCCTCACCCATTTCCTGCTCCCTACTGGGGCAGGGATGGGTCGCTAGTGCGGGGCTGGACTGGTGGCGTCCTGTGGCTGCTGCAGATCCTGGGTGGGCCATCCATTTGCCCCCGCCTCGGAGGGTGTGTGGATGTGGATGAGTGTGTGGCTTTGTCCTTGTCTCTTTTTGTATAGGTGGGTGAATGTGTACGTGTTGGGTGGTATATATATATATATATATATATATATATATATATATTAGTGGTGGGCCGTTAACGGCGTTCGTTAATTTGATACTCTTATCGGGCGATATAAAAATTATCGCCGTTAATCTATTCTTAAAGTTCGGTTGGGAACTGGGTCAAAATGGGTAAGCAAACTATGATGACTTTCAACTTGATAGTTTAGCTCGGCTGTATTCCTAACCAAATTGCACAGTAGGGAAGAGAACGAGTTTTCAAACCTGTGAATTACAAATCGTAGGTGTGTTTACATGGATGCATTGCAGTCACGAAGTCGCCAGGTTTGCTTTATGGAAAGTGTTACCGGAGCAGAGCTCGGAGCGGTCGTTTTCTGCATGGTCCTAGCGCTAGATTTGTCGCTATTTAAATATTTATTTTTAACCGTTAAAACTGCAGAGGACCAAAACCGGCTTTCGAAAAAGTGCCCCCCCCCCCCAAATTACGTCCGTGAGGTTAAATGTACTAAATGTTGGCTTACATTTCAAATATCATGTTTAGCTGAATAAACATGTTATCAACCCCTTTTAATGTACAGTATTTAGGCTTACAAATTCATGTTGAACAGAATAAACCGTTGAACACGAGTAGCCTACATTTTATTGAGCATGTTTTTTTTTCTTCAAGTATCAAAGTAGAACAGCTTTCTCAAGCAGTCATTGATGCATTTTGGAAACAGGAGATGAACCCCTGGTCTAATGCACCGCCTGTATTAAGAAACCCTATCTCAAAAACTGACTTTTAGTCATTACTTGGGTAGCACGCATATGATCCATTTTAATATAGATTAATCTAGATTAATTTCAAGATTTCAGTGAGATTAATCTAGATTAAAAAAATTAATCTATGCCCACCCCTAATATATATATATATATATATATGGGTGTGTATATATATTGGGGTAAGTGTGTATGTATATATGTGGGTGTATGTATGTGTATAAGAGTGTATATGGGTGTGGGTGAATGTGTGTGTAGCCTGCAATGGAGGCAGGCATCCTGGGGGGCGGCACTGTTTCCTCTGGTTCCCCTGGACCAATGCTCCATGGTTGGGGGGGGGTTGCCGTCCAGGGTCTCCCTCTCCCAGCCGCTGGGATGGGCATGCGGGGTTACTGGGAAGTGCTGCCCTGGTACTCCACTGCTCCTGGAGGGGCCGCAGGTGGGCAGGATTCCCTGGTCTTTCTCTGCCTGCCTCTGGCCTCTGGGGGAGTGTTGTCGCAACTTTCTACCCTCGCTATTAAGTGCATTTTGTGACAAATTTATACTCTGTTGCACATACATTTACATTTGGCATAATACAGTCAGACAAGTACCGTTCTCCTGGCAACCGCCAAACCGACACTCATCCATCAGATTACCAGATGGAGAAGCACGACTCGTCACTCCAGAGAACGCACATCCACTGGTCTAGAGTCCAGTGGCAGCGTGCATCCGACATTTTGCATTGCACTTGGTGATGTGTGGCTTGGGTGCAGCTGTTTGACCATGTAAACCCTTTCCAAGAAGCTCTCTGTGCACTGTTCTTGAGCTAATATGAAGGCCACATGAAGTTTGGATGTCAGTAGTGATTGACTGCAGAATGTTGATTACCTCTTAAGGGGTGTGACGAGATCTCTTGTCTCATGTCATGAGATCTCGCAAGATGTAACTCAGCAATATTTCCTGTCGTGATAAAAATCATAAAAACCATATGCAAACATTGTATGAAGATAATGCCGTACACCGCGGCTAATACGAGCACAATGCAGAGACATTTACAGCACCACCACAGCTCAGTACTCAAATCAACAACTGCACCTGTGAAGAAAACACCAACAAGCCAGACAACGCTGACAAACACATTCGGACCTCAACTTCCACAGTCAAGCGCCAGAGCCACAGCAATATCAAAGACATAGGTGTTTTCATCGCAGCAGATATGAGGCCATTTTCTGTGGTGGAAAATCAAGGATTCAGTGACTCCTTCACACCTAAGTACACCATCCAGTCACGCACGTATTTTACCCATACAGTGATCCCAAAGTAGTGGCAAGAACACTGCTCCCGATATCCTTTGCTGTCTCAACTTGCCAAAGCGTGCCTTTCTATCCCTGCTACCTCTGTTCCAAGTGAGCGCATCTTTTCAACAGCAGGAGACAGTCAGTGCGTAAAGATCCCAACTGCTGCCAAAGAATGTGGACATGCTAATATTCTTAAAAAAGAACATGGCTGTGTAGTTGCAGCAAATTGTCAGTGACATACTTGGTCAGGCTCTGTTTGCACTATTTGCTCTCTGCATTGACAGGCATTGACAGAGAAGAACTTTTTGTTTTGCACATAATATTGTTTGCACTTGAAAAAAGGAGAAATATTTAATTTATTTTATTTTAACTTTTATAAAATGTAATTTTAATTTCAATTTGTAGAAGAAGTTGTTTATTAAAAGTTCATGCTTACATCATGTATGTTAAGAGTTATAATAAATAATTTCAAAATGTGCAACTCAGTTAAATAAAAGTCTGTTGTCATATAATTTGTCATTTTAGTTTTCTTAAAATCTCATCTCGTCTAGTCTCATCTCGTTCTCATGAACCCAATATCGTGTCTCGTCTCGTGAGCTGAGTGTATCGTCACACTCCTAATATATATATAAATGTCTCACTTTTTTGTTTATAACCATTTTTTAAGGTGGAGTATGATGGCTTGACAGGGCGTGTGGAGTTTAACAGTAAAGGCCAGAGGACGAACTACACCCTCCACATTCTGGAGAAGTTCCGCGGAGGGCACAAAGAGGTCACACCGACATGCACATCATCTCATAGGAGGTCACTGTGAGGTGGCATTATGGGTAGTGCTAAATGTGACAGTTGGAATAATTACTTTTGTCATCCAAACGTTTATGGCACTCACTCTCTCAATGTCCTCCTTTCTTCACACACTTGGTTTAACACATTTTAAATGAGGCATGAATTATTCATGAGGTGTGTTTCATTTGGTCTGGATTATAAAATTAACTGCATTTGCTTGCATGCATATGTTTCGCAGTAGCAAATCAGAAAAGCTAGCTTCTGGCTCCATGTTGTAAGACCATATGAGCAATACAAAACTCTCCCTCTTTCCTTTTTTCATGCCCTTCCTCCACACCCACTCCAACTCTGTGTTTCTCCACATCCCTCCTCCACCCCCATCACCTGTTTCTCCATATCCCTGCTCCACACCTCCCTCCACCTCTGTGGCTGCAGATTGGTATCTGGTACTCCAACAACACACTGTCAATGAACTCCACTTCTTTAGACATCAACACGTCACAGACTCTGGCCAACAAGACACTTACTGTGACCACCATATTGGTAAGAGAACTGCAGATATGCCACCACATTGACAAAATCTTGAAACGGTGGGTTATAATGGTACAGATGTGACATTTTGAGTTCCATGCTGATTCATCACAATAATTGTAAAGGCTTTACTGTTTAACTTTTTTTTTACTATTATTATAGGTTTAACTCAAAGTTGACAGTCCATTACTGTTAATAGGTTTTCCAGAATTAAGACATTCTGTATTAAGGCCAGAGGAGTCTCAGGGCTACATGTGCTCAAAGCCAAAAGCCTTATAATCTCCTAATCATTTGTAATGCCTGAGTCTTATGTAATGGAGAAGATGAATTCCCTACTGAACTTAATGGTTTTAATGGATCTGCATAGGATCTCTTTAGCGAACCTACAGAGGAGCAATAAAGTGGCTATTCTCTAGTTGCCCCCCATTACCCTCTAAGTCCATCTAGACGTTCTGTGCAGTGAAATTTCAGTCTGAAAGCTGCTTGTGCTAAAATGAAGCAATCAACGTTCAGCAGCAACTTTAATGTATTTTTATTGCCTACCAGTGACCCAAATAGTTGTTGGATTTGAGTTTATGGTACATACACATATGTACAGCACTACATTACAGAGCTGACACAAGTGTTCTGTCTCTTCGCAGGAGAACCCGTATGTGATGAGAAAAGAAAACTACCATGACTTTGAGGGAAATGAGCAGTATGAGGGATTTTGTGTGGACATGTTGCGGGAGCTGGCAGAAATGTTAAAGTTTTCATTTAAGATTAAGCTGGTCGATGACGGACTGTATGGAGCGCCAGAGCCAAATGGATCCTGGACAGGCATGGTGGGGGAGCTCATTAACAGGGTAAGAGATGTATACACACACACACACACACACACACATAAAATGACATTTTAACATGAAATTATTTATAATAATAATTATTATTAGAAATAATAGACCAGTTGATAGAACTGTTGTCGTTCTATCAACTCAAACCAGTCTGGCCATTCTCCTCTGACCTCTGGCATCAACAAGGCATTTGTGCCCACAAAACTGCCACTCACTGGATATTTTCTCTTTTTTGGACCATTCTCTGTAAACCCTAGAGATGGTTGTGTGTGAAAATCGCAGTAGATTTTCCCTACAGTAGTAGTAGCAGTTTCTCAAATACTCAGAAGAGTCCATCTGGCACCAACAATCAACAACCATGCCACGTTCAGGTGTACCTAATAAAGTGGCCGGTGAGTGTGCGTGTGTGTATAATATAATATATATATTAGTGGTGGGACTTTAACGCGTTAATTTCGATTAATTAATTACAGGGAAATTAACAAACTAAAAAAATTAGTGGAAATATGAAATAAATAAAACTCGTGCACCATGGAATGAATATATATATATATATATATATATATATATATATATATATATATATATATATATATATATATATATACAGTGGGGAAAATAAGTATTTAGTCAGTCACCAATTGTGCAAGTTCTCCCACTTAAAAAGTAAAAAGATGAGAGAGGCCGGTAATTGACATCATAGGTAGACCTCAACTATGAGAGACAAAATGTGAAAAAAAAAATCATTTTGTGAAGAGAAAATCATTTTGTCTGACTTTAAGAATTTATTTGCAAATAATGGTGGAAAATAAGTATTTGGTCAATAACAAAAGTTCATCTCAATACTTTGTTGTACATCCTCTGTTGGCAATGACAGAGGTCAAAAGTTTTCTGTAAGTCTTCACAAGGTTGGACCAGTGATGGCTTAGTTACATTGAAAAAGTAATCCGATTACTGATTACTCCTTTTAAAAGTAACTTAGTTATGTTACTGATTACTTGATTTTAAAAGTAACTACGTTAGATTACAAGTTACTTTAGTAGTTACATTCAGCAGCAAAATTAATTTTTCCAATACTCACCTTATTGGAAGTGCATTTTTAACAGTAACAATGTATTGAAACAGGTTCGGTAACCGAGGCAGAAACTGCTTAATCCCTGGCACGCTCAGGCCCCGCCCCCCCAGTGTCACTTAAAGGGCTAAGACTCCTTGAGTGGCCATGTGTCCGTTAGGGAATGCGCTGTGAGGAGTAGTAGTCGCTACAGTATCTCCTGACATTACGTTTGTGTAGCTGCGTGGTATTATTTGTAAATTTATTTGTAAATGTAATACAAGCAAACTGTTCAGTCGGACAGCTATTTGTTGTGAAACGAAATACCATTACAATTAAGCATTTTTAAAGTAGGCAACGTTAGTCAAAATTCCAGCACATTTCAAACGTGGAACACAAAGCAACATTAAAATTCATCAGGTAAATGTTCCTTCCTCTGTTTTTGAGGGGTGTTTCTTTATACTACCACATATCGTTACAGTAGGACACTGCAAAAAAATTACGTGCTCACATTCTCACAGGGTCGCGTGCAGCGTGCGGAGTTGAGCGCTACGGTCAGACGCAAAAGTAGAACTGAGCCAAGAAGAAAGCAAATATATATATATTTTTTACTAGGGAAAATAAAAATAGTAACGCACAGTTACTTGGATAAGTAACTTTAATCTGATTACTGGACTGGAAATAGTAGCGCGTTATATTACTCGTTACCGAAAAAAGTGGTAAGATTGGAGTACGTTACTGACATCATTGGTTGGCACACACTATTGCTGGTATGTTGGCCCATTCCTCCATGCAGATCTCCTCTAGAGCAGTGATGTTTTGGGGCTGTCGGCGGGCAACACGAACTTTTAACTCCCTCCAAAGGTTTTCGATGGGGTTGAGATCGAGAGACTGGCTAGGCCACTCCAGGACTTTGAAATGTTTCTTACGAAGCCACTCCTTTGTTGCCCTGGCAGTGTGCTTGGGATCATTGTCATGCTGAAAGACCCAGCCACGTTTTATCTTCATTGCCCTTGCTGATGGAAGGAGGTTTGCACCCAAAATCTCACAATACATAGCCCCATTCATTCTTTCATGTACACGGACCAGTCATCCTGGTCCCTTTGCAGAGAAACAGCCCCAAAGCATGATGTTACCACCCCCATGCTTAACAGTTGGTATGGTGTTCTTTGGATGCAACTCAGCATTCACTGTCCTCCAAACACGACGAGTTGTGTTTTTACCAAATTGTTCTACTTTGGTTTTATCTGACCATATGACATTCTCCCAATACTCTTCTGCAACATCCAAATGCTCTCTAGCAAACTTCAGACGTGCCTGGATATGGACTGGCTTAAGCAGGGGGACACGTCTGGTACTGCAAGATCTGAGTCCCTGGCATCGTAGTGTGTTGCTGAAGGTAGCCTTTGTAACGTTGGTCCCAGCTTTCTGCAGGTCATTCACTAATCAATCAAATCAAAGTTTATTTGTATAGTGCTTTTCACAACACATGTTGTCACAAAGCGCTTTACAGGATTTAAAAGGTTAACAATACTATGGGTCCAGAACCCTAATGAGCAAGCCAAAGGCGACAGTGGCGAGGAAAAACTCCCTATGATGGTGGGGATTAGGAAGAAACCTCGGGAGAACCAAGACTCAAAAGGGAACCCATCCTCCATTGGGCGGCCCGTTAACACACAAATTACACAAAATACAGACAAATACACAAGTCACACACAAATCACACAATCAGACTAAGTAAAGGTAAAAATGAAAGTTCTGGGTTTTGATATTGTCACTGTAAATGTCTGTTGATGAACGCCAGGCTTTCATTCCATGTCGGAGCAGCGATGCTGGTATTGTAGGCTCCGACTGCAATGTTACTCTCCAGGTGAACCTCGGAGAAAAGATACGAGATGTAGTAACTATGTAACAGATTAATCAAAGGCCAAACTAAACAGATGAGTCTTTAATCGAGTTTTAAACATTGAGACTGTGTCTGAGTCCCAAATAGAGGCAGGAAGATTATTCCACAATTGTGGAGCTTTAAAAGAAAAGGCTCTTCCACCTGCTGTGATCTTTTTGATCCTAGGAACAGTTAATAACCCTGCGTCCTGCGAGCGAAGTGAACGCGCTGGGTTATATTGTTCAATAAATTCACTAAGATAGTCTGGAGCTAAGCCATGCAGCGTTTTAATAAAAGTATTTTATAGTCAATACGGAATCTAATTGGCAGCCAGTGTAATGACGATAGTACGGGACTAATGTGATCAAAGTTTTTAGTTTTTGTTAAAACTCGTGCTGCTGCGTTCTGAACCAGCTGGAGTTTGTTTATCGATTTACCAGAGCATCCAGCTAGGAGACTGTTGCAATAATCTAAACGAGAGGATATGAATGCATGGATTAGTTTTTCTGCATCACTAATATTTAATATGTTTCTAATTTTGGCAATGTTGTGCAAGTGAAAGAACGCTACCCTAGTTATATTATTAATATGTGTATCGAACAAGAGATCTGGGTCTATTGTGACGCCCAAGTTCTTTACCTCTGCGCTGGGGGTTATAGTAAAAGAATGTAGATTCAATGCTACATTATGTATCTTGTCTCTCGCAGCCCTAGAACTATTATTAATTCTGTTTTATCGGGATTTAGTGCTAGAAAGTTACACGCCATCCAATGTTTTATCTCTTCTACACATTTCTCAATCTTACTGTTTGCGCCTAAATCATCGGGTTTTGCCGATAAATATAGCTGAGTGTCGTCTGCGTAGGAATGGAAACTGATGTCATGCTTATGCATAATCTCGCCTAAGGGTAACATGTACAGTGTGAATAGAAGTGGTCCTAGGACTGTCCCTTGTGGGACACCATATTTAACCTGCACAGATTTAGAGGTTTTATTATTAACACTTACACATTGGAAGCAGTCAGTTAAATATGATCTAAACCAGGAGAGTGCGACTCCTTTAATACCTACCGTGTTTTCTAGTCTATCCAGCAAAATGTTGTGATCTACAGTATCAAAAGCTGCACTAAGATCTAACAGTATAAGGAACGAGACAAGCCCATTATCGGCCGATATTAGTACATCATTCACTACCCTGAGTAAAGCTGTTTCAGTGCTGTGGTTTGGTCTAAATCCTGATTGGAACTTTTCATGGATACTATTTGATTGGAGATAGTGGTTTAACTGATTGGAAACTGCTTTTTCTAAAATTTTAGAGATAAATGGGAGATTAGAAATGGGTCTATAGTTAGCTAGAATCTGCGGATTGAGATTCTGTTTTTTAGTCAAGGGTCTAATTACGGCACATTTTAATTGTTTGGGCATGTAACCTAGGTTAAGGGAGGAGTTAATCATATTAAGTAAGGGCCCTGCAATGGCTGGGAGTAGGTCTTTAAATAGACGGGTTGGAACTGGGTCAAATATACATGATGTAGGCTTAGACGAATTAATCAGTGTTGTGAGCTCTTTTTGCGATATAGGATCGAAGATATTTAGCTCAGTAATATTTTTGGATGCATAGTTACTAATAACTAAACTACTGGGGTTGGATTGGAGGTTAGGCTGCGATGTATTATGACTCTGTATTCGGATATTATCTATTTTATTATTGAAAAAGTTTAAAAATTCATCGCTAGTGTGTGTAAGTGCTGTGTTAGAACTAGTGTCGTTGATATTTCTTGTTAGTTTAGATACCGTCGCGAAGAGAAATCTAGGGTTATTCTTGTTGTTTTCTATTAGTGTCGAATAGTATGCGGCTTTAGCTTTTATTAGGGCATGTTTATATTTGACTATGGCGTCTTTCCATGTGATTCTAAACACTTCTAGTGAGGTGGATTTCCATTTTCGCTCCGCTGCTCGAGCTGCCTGTTTTAGAAGACGAGTGTGTTCGTCATACCATGGTGCAAGCTTTTTCTCCCTAATTAATTTTGTTTTAATTGGAGCTACACTGTCTAAGGTATTGCTGAGTGTGGAATAAAACTGTTGTGTTGTCTGTTCCAATTCATTGGGCTGCAGTGGCATAGTGTTCGGTAGCTCCGGCAGTAAGTTTATAAATGTTGCTGCAGTGTCGGATGTGATAGTGATGTCAGATGTGATAGTGATATTCACTAGATCCCCCCTTGTGGTTCTGGGATTTTTCCTCACCGTTCTTGTGATCATTTTGACCCCACGGGCTGAGATCTTGCGTGGAGCCCCAGATCGAGGGAGATTAGTAGTGGTCTTGTAGGTCTTCCATTTTCTGGTTATTGCTCCCACAGTAGATTTCTTCACACCAAGCTGCTTGCCTATTGCAGATTCAGTCTTCCCAGCCTGGTGCAGGTCTACAATTCGGTTTCTGGTGTCCTCCGACAGCTCTTTCGCCTTCACCATAGTGGAGTTTGGAGTGTGACTGTTTGAGGTTGTGGGCAGGTGTCTTTTATACTGTTAACGACTTCAAACAGGTGCCATTAATACAGGTAATGAGTGGGGGAAAGAGGAGCCTCTTAAAAAAGAAGTTACAGGTCTGTGACAGCCAGAAATCTTGCTTGTTTGTAGGTGACCAAATACTTATTTTCCACCATTATTTGCAAATAAATTCTTTACAAGTCAGACAAAATGATTTTCTCAATTTTTTTTCACATTTTGTCTCTCATAGTTGAGGTCTACCTATGATGTCAATTACAGGCCTCTCTCATCTTTTTAAGTGGGAGAACTTGCACAATTGGTGACTGACTAAATACTTATTTTCCCCACTGTATATATATATATATATATATATATATACTGCTCAAAAAATAAAGGGAACACTCAAATAACACATCCTAGATCTGAATGAATGAAATATTCTCATTGAATACTTTGTTCTGTACAAAGTTGAATGTGCTGACAACAAAATCACACATAAATCATCAATGGAAATCAAATTTATTAACCAATGGAGTCCTGGATTTGGAGCCACACACAAAATTAAAGTGGAAAAACACACTACAGGCTGATCCAACTTTGATGTAATGTCCTTAAAACAAGTCAAAATGAGGCTCAGTATCGTGTGTGGCCTCCATGTGCCTCTATGAACTTCCTACAACGCCTGGGCATGCTCCTGATGAGGTGACGGATGGTCTCCTGAGGGATCTCCTCCCAGACCTGGACTAAAGCATCCGCCAACTCCTGGACAGTCTGTGGTGCAACGTGACGTTGGTGGATGGAGCGAGACATGATGTCCCAAATGTGCTCAATCGGATTCAGGTCTGGGGAACGGGCGGGCCAGTCCATAGCTTCAATGCCTTCATCTTGCAGGAACTGCTGACACACTCCAGCCACATGAGGTCTAACATTGTCCTGCATTAGGAGGAACCCAGGGCCAACCACACCAGCATATGGTCTCACAAGGGGTCTGAGGATCTCATCTCGGTACCTAATGGCAGTCAGGCTACGTCTGGTGAGCACATGGAGGGCTGTGCGGCCCTCCAAAGAAATGCCACCCCACACCATTACTGACCCACTGCCAAACCGGTCATGCTGAAGGATGTTGCAGGCAGCAGATCGCTCTCCACGGCATCTCCAGACAGTGGCAAATTTGCCAATCCTGGTGTTCTCTGGCAAATGCCAAGCATCCTGCATGGTGTTGGGCTGTGAGTACAACCCCCATCTGTGGACGTCGGGCCCTAATACCATCCTCATGGAGTCGGTTTCTAGCCGTTTGTGCAGACACATGCACATTTGTGGCCTGCTGGAGGTCATTTTGCAGGGCTGTGGCAGTGCTCCTCCTGTTCCTTCTTGCACAAAGGCGGAGGTAGCGGTCCTGCTGCTGGGTTGTTGCCCTCCTACGGCCTCCCCCACGTCTCCTGGTGTACTGCCCGGTCTCCTGGTAGCGCCTCCAGCCTCTGGACACTACGCTGACAGACACAGCAAACCTTCTTGCCACAGCACGCATTGATGTGCCATCCTGGATGAGCTACACTACCTGAGCCACTTGTGTGGGTTGTAGAGGCCGTCTCATGCTACCATGAGTGTGAAAGGACCACCAACATTCAAAAGTGACCAAAACATCAGCCAGAAAGCATAGGTACTGAGAAGTGGTCTGTGGTCCCCACCTGCAGAACCACTCCTTTATAGGGGGGTCTTGCTAATTGCCTCTCATTTCTACCTGTTGTCTATTCCATTTGCACAACAGCAGGTGAAGTTGATTCACAATCAGTGTTGCTTCCTAACTGAACAGGTTGGTTTCACAGAAGTGTGGTTGACTTGGAGTTATATTGTGTTGTTTAAGTGTTCCCTTTATTTTTTTGAGCTGTGTGTGTGTGTGTATATATATATATATATATATATATATATATATATATATATATATATATATAATATATTTACACACTAACTTCTGGACAGAGATCTCTCCCAGCCCCTAGTGCTCGGATTATCATGGGAACCGCTTTGGTCTACACCTTCCACATTTCCCAGCTCTTCTCTCAGCCCTTAGTATTTCTCCAGCTCTTTGTGTTCCTTGTTCCTGAAGCTGCTATCACATGGGAATGCCACATCGATCACTACGGCCCTCTTCTGCTGTTTGTCAATCAGTATGATGTCCGGTTGGTTAGCCATTACCATTTTGTTGTTGTGTCTCCAAAGTCCCACGTGATCATTCAGCTTGATCATTCTCCTCCTCCTTTGGGGGTGTATTCCACTTTGACCTTGGGACTTCCAGCCCATACTCAGCACAGTTGTTTCTATATGTTATGCCAGCCACTTCATTATGGCATTCCACGTATATGCTCTGCCTGCTAACATCTTGCATCCCGTTCTGTGCAAGATTGTCTCAGGGGCTTTTTTTCCCAGCCTGAATTTGGGGTCCTGCCTGGTGTGGTAGATCCCAGCCACTCTAGATCTTGCATTCAGTGCTTGTTCCTATACTGCTTCGTGATGTCTTTCAATCCAGCCTTTTTTAGCCAGTGGTAGGATTTTTCCATATCAGCCACTTTCACTGTTTCACTGGTACACACTGTGTAGGGGTTTTAGCTCCCTTGATGGTTCCTGCTCCTCGTTCCTATCCTCCTCGGGTTTCTGCTGTCTGAGGTTCTCACTAAGCACTTCGTCACTTGGACCCATCTTCCTGGCGTACTTCTGGATCTTGGTTGTTTCATCCTGGATGGTGGCTCTGATGCTCACTAATCCTAGCCCACTAAATTGTCTAATTCTCTAAATCATTTTATTATTATACTAAACTACTGTATATGTGCATATATGTAAATTGAATTCTGCAATAAACAAATGTTGTTTAGTAAAGCTAATGTGACATTTAATGTACAATTTAAAGTAGCTACAAATATTCAAAAGAATAGCGCACTTTTCAAAATTGTTTAAAATTCATTTTGAATCACCCATTCATGATTACGACTTCAAAAATATCCTTGAGATAGCTCAGCTGAATATTTTATCTCCATGCCTCTCGTCCCTAATTCACAAGTGCATTCCGCTCTCTCTGCCTATCAGAAGCTGCCCCAGCACTGCCACACTGATGCTCCCATTACAGCTGAGATTACAGTGATTTTTTTCAGCAGTCCCACTATTACTGCTAATTCTAAACATAATGATATTGGTAATTATGATGGTAATGACCTTGTATTGCCCACGGTATGAGTAGGTCTCAACCGACTGCTGCCACACACACACACACACACACACACACACACACACACACACTAATCATGTGTCTCTGTTGCCAATTATATCATGGTGTGTTTCAATTACAACCACTAGGGAAAGTGTGAGGTTGGCACACATTTATGTGCTCTGCATGTAAACTTGTGGGGCACGCACAAACACACTCACACACACACACACACACACACACACACACACACACACTCATACATACACATATATATATATATATATATATATATATATATATATATATATATATATATATATATATATATATATATATATATGCCATGATCCCTTCTCTCATGATAGTGGTGCATGATGAAACTATTCTGAAGTCTTTAATGAGGCTACCCTTGTTAATCAATTAAGCAGTAATTAAGTGGCCTGAAAGGTGTCTGGGGTGTACTCATTTTAGGAGGAACCTCTAATAATCACTCCATCCTCCCTGTAGTGTGTCATCATTTCCAGCCCCAGCTCTCTCCTTCCTCAAGGACATTTCCTCACCCTCTCCCACTCCTTCATTCCTCGCCAGCCCTCAGACCACATCCCTCTCTCCACCTCTCCACTACTTTGTCTTAGTAGCACGTCTCCCCCACCCCTATTTGAATGGTCGTCTTTCGCTTCCTCTGTCTCATCAGTCCCTGACCACCTCTATCTCATCTCTTTTTGCTCTAACATCCACAACGTTCCGCCGTTTCCACTGCACAACTCGTGCCCACTGAAAACTACTCCTCTATGCCTCATGTAGTCCTACAGGACACATTCCGTCTTATATTCATCATTTGTTCCACTCTCCTAGGGCTGTCTTCCTTCATTCTACTGGAAAACGACCCCCCCCTTCACTCCACAACAAATATCCCTTTCTTCTGTTGCCCTCAAGACTCTCATACCACATTCCATCTCATACCTCTGTCATTCCTTTTATCATTATTTGAAGATGTTTTTTTCCTGTCTCTGAGCCATGTCTGCTCCTGAGCCCTAAATCCATAGACAACTTCCTTTTGCCCTTCTAATATCCTTCCATACATGCATGTGACCACTTCTATATGCCTTTCTAAAGTATCACTCCACCCATTTCCTTCTGCTTTACTCTTTTCCTGCCCTGTGCCCCAAATGACAAGCCCCCAAATACTTAAGTGGCAGGAGGTAGGATGTATGTACTTTAAGGGCGTACTCACACTAGGGTCTGTGATCTGGGCCTGGGCCCACTTGGTGCCTCGTGTGATTGGTTCATTTTGCCGGAACTCAAACATGACGTCAGTGATGCGATGCTCACGTTAAACAGTCATGGGGCAAATGACAAATGATTGATAAATCTGTGCTTGCACCGTGTTTCTGCACTCCCAAAACGACTCCAAAAATACAATAAAAAGAGAATTGGGAACTCCATAGTTTTGTGTGAGCGCGCCACTTTATTTTTTTCCAAATAAAGTGGCGTTGTAATGACGTAAGCGTGCTCGGGCCGGCTTGATAAAGGCAGTGTGTGTGCAGGCCAGAGGGGGAGTGGGGAGGGGGGATAACCGGGCCCCAGCACGGAACGAGCAAAACGTGCCTAGTGTGAGTACGCCCTAAGTGGCATAATCATGCTAGGTGGATTAACAAGTCCTGAGAATGCAGCATGACCTGAAATAGTATATGGGGCAGTCATGGCCTGGTGGTAGGGAACTAGTCTTGTGACCGGAGGGTCGTGGGTTTGATTCCCAGACCATGACTGAAGTGCCCTTGAGCAAGGTACCTAACCCCAACTGCTCCCCGGGCGCCGGGCTAGGGCTGCCCACCGCTCTGGGCACGTGTGATCTACAGCCCCCTAGTAATCACTAGTGTGTGTGTGTGTTCTAACTGCACAGATGGGTTAAAAGCAGAGGACAAATTTCGTTGTGGTGGAAAATTCACAATTGACAAAATATGGCACACACATATGCTCTATACTAGGGCTGCGCGATATGGGAAAAAATCTTATCACAATATTTTTTTCATATCAGTTGATATCGATATATATCATGATATAAATCAAATCACTATATCCTTTTTATTTAAACCGAAAAGTCAACACATCTAGATTGTTATTCACAAGAGTTGTTATACAGCGTAAAATTTTTGATATCGTCTTCAGACATAGATTATAGCTACCAGGGTTCATAAACAGCATTATAAATTTGTTCATTATAAAATTGTTCTGCAGTGTGCTAACAGTTCAATAAGAAGTTTAATAAGAAGAGGTAGAACGAAATGTTGTAACTGAGGGGCACGGATAAGTGAATGAACAAAATGTCAGAGTGCTCTGATTGAGCGTCACGGACAGTGGATCACAAATCCCCTTACATACAGTCTCTCATTACAGTGAACAGCGCTGTTCCGAATTCCGACTACTCAGCAGAATCCGATACAGATGATATTCTAGATTTCCGTTGTTTCTATACATAAATAAGGTGTAAGCTTTAATTATCCATTATTATCAATTTGTTTGGATATAGCATTATCTATATCCAAACAAAGACACACTGATTTGTGGGTGTTTTAATGTTTTTAATAAAATGTAATGTACCAAAGATTGGTTGTTACTATAGTATTCTTGGGGATCGAATGTCTTTCATGCTAAGAATTATGAAAATATTTTACATCTTTAAATATTTTTGTAATTCTCTGTAATTAACATACTTGCTACACCTCTGACCACGGGACCACAGTATTATCGCAGTATTAATTTGTTCCTTGTCATTACTGTCAACCTTACATCTTATACATCTTACAGATAACCTAACTTTATTTCCTTTTGAGTACAGTTTTTGCCAAATATTCCCTAATTATGTCTACTTGTCTAGTTAGGACAAAACTAGAATGCTCACAATCTGAATTCAGCAGAACTGGATTCAATTAGTAAAGCTCTTTAAATATAGCTAGATAGATAACTAGCTGTTTAGACGAAAACTAAGGCTTAAATACACAAGTAAAGATCTTTAAGTGTAGCTCTCTATGTATTTAGACGAAAACTAAGGCATACACATTTTCAGGCATAATTACCTACGTAGCTATATACATTTAAAGAGCTTTATTAATTCAGTCCCGTTCTACGTAATGAGAAACTGTATAACACAACTGTTGTTTATGGCTAAAACCTACAGAGTCCCTGCCTAGAAGATTTAGTCCAGAAACACTTCCATTGTGTCATGATTGGATTTGTAGCATTTCTGAATGTGCAGAGCATTTCCGAAATGTAGCACACACGTTGTCATTTTGATGAATTTTCTTCGTGTATTCGCAGCACATTTTGCTTCTGCAGTGCGATGGGCTTTCAGGGCCACTGCAGCATGCAATTTGGCATGCAGCCTGATTATCAGATTGCTTCCGTTGGCGGTGGGAAATGGAAACAAAGGTTTATTGAATTCTATAGCCCAAGCTTATCATCATCATCGTGGAAAAATTTATTGTGAAACAAATTGATATCGTTTTATCGCCCAGCCCTGCTCTATACCCACTCAGGTGAGGTATGCCCTTTTACTCTTTCCCTTGACATGAAGCACTTCCTACATACTGACCAGTCAGCATAGGTTAACATATGACCATTGGTGTCAGAGTTCGACTGCCAGAGATCATTTGTCAGTATATTTGTCAATGGATTTATGTACGTTGTTTCTTGCTTTGACTCAAGTTTCAATGTCGGCTTGATGTGCCAGGGACGTTTTTCAGTCTAATCTAATTAGATGAGAATGTGGTGGAGAGAGCATCTACATGAGACAGTTCACTATGCAATTCAGAAATGACAATTGTGTGGACCTAGGAAAAATAAAAATTTCTTTAAAACTGTGAGTTAGATTCCCTAGCTGCTGAACTCTCTAGCTCAAGGATGTTCAAGCCCACTCTTGGTCCTTCAGTAGTATCTTAATATCTGGCCTTGTGTGTTAAATTTGGAACTACATTCTGTAGTAAATTAGATGTTCAACTATCACACCATTTATCTGTATTTAATATAATTGCAACAACACACTGATGTGACATATCTGTGAAAGGTTGAGCTCATAGCAACTGCTGCTAATCATGACCGCAAACCCCATATTAAAAACAGCAAACTATGAGCAAAGTACTTCTTCATTCTTTCATTGCACCTCTAAGTTTTGTAAGAACCTCTACGTTCTGTAGGATGGAGCCATCAGATAGAATAGGATGAGGGAAAAAAGGTCCAGTACTGGAGGGAAGCCAGACCTGCCAAACAAATAATGAAGTAGCGTTACATCACACTCAGTGGGGGGAAGCAATAAAGAGAAGGCTCTGTTGTCACAGACAGTGTGTATTTTTGATTTTAAAAACATAATTTTCTGAAAATGGGATTCCTGTTCTGTCTTTGTGTCTGCTTTTTTTCCCCCAGATTTGTTTGTGTTGAGTTCTCCCGCATGAACAGATTAAAGAACAAGGACTGTTATTCTTTTTTCAGTTTGAATGTCATTCTTTCATTTTCAGGTTTTTTTTTTTATCTCTTTATCTCCCCCCTCCCTTTCTCTTCCCCTCTTGTTCTCTTTCCTTTCTCCCACAGAAAGCAGACCTGGCTGTAGCTGGTTTCACCATCACCTCCGAGAGGGAAAAGGTCATAGACTTCTCCAAACCCTTTATGACTCTGGGCATCAGCATTCTTTACCGCGTCCACATAGTAAGAAGGCCCAAATGCAACCAGTCCTCGCGTGCCGCACGCCAAAACATGTATGAGGGTTTCCTTTCCCAGGTGTAAAGATGACGTGGTTACTGAGCCGAGCTTCATGTTATGAATTTTCAAAAGCAGCATTTGCTTATGTCATGAATGCAAAGTCAAGATGACACCGTACTTGCACAAAGTTTAAACTTGCATTTAAAGAATGAAAAAAAAATATTCTGTCATTGTGCCACATTAAGTATACTGTAATTGAGATTAAAATATCCTTAATGCACCATTAAGATATTATATTTTTAGTATATATTTGGATGTACAGGTAGTTAACAGTATTCCTCTGACCAACTCGTTCTACATTGCGACACAAACCTTTAGTCACAATAACCTTATCAATTCCAGATTACCAGGCTCAACGATAGCCTGGTAAAGACTAACACTCACCCTCCTGCTCTCAAAGACAGTGGAAATACATTCCATTTTTGTTCTGGACGCCTTACACAGCCTCAGCAGTAGGCGAGGCCTAGTGTTTTTCGGGAGTGCTGCGGGGATCCCGCACGCCCGTCATCCCGCACACCCGTCATCCTGCACGCCTGTCCCTTTAGAGTTTATGCAAATATATGCTGGGCTGTCACAGACATGTCCCTCAGAGTCACATTTCTGAACATGGGCTGTCACAGACAAACCCACACTCAGGCAGGTGAGACAGAATTGGGTTGCTAGCTCAATCATATTGGTTGTTTGGTAGTGGAAATTTAGGGTGCCTATAGAGTTTAAGCAAATTGCCTACGCTGCTAGTTGGCACAATGGATAGCCAGACACTTTATTAAAACTCACAACACTTGCCCCTCTAAGCCACCACCAGCACCAACCCTTCCCACTCTCGCTCATTCTGCCAGTTATTTCATGGTCACTCTAGAGACTGAAGCAGTGGGCCTTTCTTGCAGGATTTTTCAGAATGTTGTGAAATTAATCATGGCTGGTCGTCTCTCCCTCAGTCCCTACTGTAAAAGAGAAGTGAAGGCTCATATAATCCAGTATGCATGATAAACCACATGTGGAAGTGTCTCTTCAACAGGATTTTTAAATCTACTAGGTGTAATTGAAAAGGATACTCAGGAATTTTGTTGAATAGCATCTTAGCCATTGTGTCACTCTGGAAAGCAGGCATTGGGTTCTCATACCAAAACAAAAATTGAATTAACTAGAATTAGAATTTTTCTTCATTGAATAACCACTGTAGTGAAGAGAATGGATTTGTGTTAATCTTTTTGTCCAAATTTTAAGAAAGGTCAATAGAAGTTAAGTTAAAAGGAGAGGAGAACAGAGACTTCTGTCCAAGGTCAGCCTGAACAATTTTCTCTTTGTTATGGTAGATTCAAAACTGAGGTGAAGCATATTTCAGGTGTAGATCTTAGAATTTGACTACATCCTCCTGTCCTCTATAGATTGCTTTATGACTTTGTTTTACATAGGCTTCCAACAACTATTTCATTATGTATTCAGTTATTTGTGCCAGTCCATTCCTCCAGTTACATTTAATTTGTGGCTTAAGTTGTTTTTTTCCGACCATGTATTTCTTCTGTTAGCTTCAGTATTTTCAGTGATGACTACAACAGTTACCACAAATCATTTAAAACCACTAATTTATAGGAAGTGTGGCAGTGATGATGCATGATACATGTACCTATAGGATGTATGTACCTGTAGGATGCATGTACCTGTAGGATGTATGTACCTGTAGGATGCATGTACCTGTAGAATGTATGTACCCCCACACCCAGCTCCACCCATCTTGCACAGTCTGCCCCCTTCCCTTACCCAGCTCCACCTACCCTGCCAAGCCTCGCCCAACCACACCCAGCCTTTCCCACCACTGCCCAGACTCCCCTCCCACACCAAAGCTTCGCACACCCAGACTTACTCACTGATGCCTGGCTTTTCCTCACCCTTCCAAGCCTTGCCATGCCCAGCCTCTCCACCCTCACACTCTGCTCAGCTGTGCACTGCTTGGCTGTGCTCTGCCCTGCCCCACTGTTCCTACCTCACTGTGCCCCGCCCACCTCATCCCTACCACAAATACTTGCCCATCTCAACAAGTCTCGCCCACATGTCCCAGGGCAACTCTTTTAGTCAGAATAAGAGTAATAATCTTAAAATAAGAAATGACCAAAATAGCACTTTAAAATGAAAATATAGTCCAAATCAACCCATATCAGTATACATCACCACAAAAACATTACAAGTAACAATTATTTCTTTAAATAATCAGGGCCCAGTAGACAAATGTAAGAATGGGGCTGTGTCAGTGTCAGGATTTACTCCACACCCCTGTCAGTCATGTTAATGTTTGTGTTTTCACTGTCTTCTCATGTGTTTTGTGTTTATTTCTATTTCCATGGCCCCGTTCAGCCCCTCATCTCCTTTAGCTTTCTCAGTTTTTGGTATTTAAACCCCCTGTGTGTATTCATTGGATGTTGGTCATTGTCCCTAGCATTGTAGTATTATTGTGTCTTTATGATTTTGCACCCAACGTTTGTCTATGCTTATGCTCTGTACCCTGTACCTGATGTTGTGTTCCCTGCCCAGTGACCCTTGCTATTGTACATTTTTGGTAGATATCTATAGTTTGTGTATGTTGCTAGGTTGCACATTCCTTTCATTCCAGTTTATTTGGTTGTACTGGTTTTGTCGTATTTCCGTTTGGTCTGCTCTCTGTTTAGTCTGCTATTCCTATGTGTTTGATATAGACTGTCTAGTTACTCGTTTCTGTTGTTACTACGTGTATCTGTATTTTCGTAAGTTATCTTGTTGGATTTTCCGAGCCCTGTCATTTGTGTATTATGCCGCGTTGCTCTCATAAATCTCGTCAGTGTTACTATCGGAAAGGTTGCTTTATCGTGTTCTGCCAATGTTGAAAATAAATCCAACCTCTCTGTGCATTTGTGTCCGCCTCCTCCGAGTCAAACATTACAGTCAGGTAGTGCAGTAATGACTGCCTTTCACAACAGAGTGAACACACGCCTGCAGCACAGTTTTACCTGTTAGCTGGGTTTTTTTTTTTAACAGAAAACTGTTTCTTTCAGGTCTTGGTCAGAAGATCATAAGGGCATTTAGATCTGAATTTTAAATAGAGTACTTAAGAAGCATTCATTACCTGTGTTGCATGTGTGTGCTACTGAGTGACCTGACTGTAATACCTCCTCAATGCCATGATCGCGTGACCGCAGGAGGGTGCTCTCATTAACCATGCTGAAGCTGGGAGGAATGCGTGCTCCACTTCCGCAATGACCAGTTCAGCGATTTCTGATGCAATGAAATCCTCTAAAATAATGTCATCATAATTGACTGGAATGAGGTTATTATGGTCAATATAATGCAAAGTTTAACAAGGCAGACACTGCCCAGTTGGCTTCTGCCTATTAAAGTGTGGCCCAGGACTCCAGGGGTTTGTCCGTGTACTTTTTGGCTAAGTTAATTTGGTTTGAAGTTCTTATTAGTCAGCAGTGTGTCAGCCTTGCTGCTCCTACTTCCTGTGAATTCCCTTTCTTCCTGCCAGACTCGTGATCCAGTGAATCTGATTGAGACTTGGCTCAGGTGAAAGAGATTTGCTGATGTCTGGAAAGTATTCTGGGTTATTTTTGGGACTTCACAACATTCGCCGGTTGATCCAGAGCCAAGCTGCAGGAGAGAGTCTAGTAGGACCAGCGAGGATTCATGAGTGTTTGCTCTGCTTGGACAGCTTGGGCTTAACATTCAGCACACCAAGTGGTGTTAAACCTATACTTGGAAGGATGAGACAAAATCAGGATTACCCACTTACCAAAGTGTTGGGACAAATAATTTAATTTCTGTAATTGGATTTGCAAGTTGGGGCAGTTAGTTTTTAACAGCTGAAGGCTTTTTAATTAACTTGCACATAAAATAGACAGTACAGTAGGAAACAAAACTTAAACATCTGCTACTTAACATTGCAGTTGAATAAAAAAATGAAAAACAGAATGTAAAAAAATGTGAAAATCCACAAATACAGGAAATATGTCTTCACACTTGATTGCTGCGGACAAAAAAAAGCATGATGTAATATAGATGATATATTTGTTTTATGCTAAGAATGCAAAGCTGTGCATCTTACTGTGAAATTTGCTGCACTTTCTTCAGAGCTTCCTGAGTTATTGGAATATTTGGGCTTCATAGAGGAAGGTGAACAGGATTTACTGTGCCATTCGAATAAGGTGGAATTGAGAATCACCACTACCAGACATTACACCTTTATTTACTGAGTAAATGTTAAATGTAAATTTAAAGAATTGTGAGTCATCACATATGACCCAAACATAAAGCAGTAACCCATCTACTCCTGAAGCCAAACCAACAAAGTCAAAGTCAAATTTATTTATATAGCCCTTTTTACAACACATATCACAAAGCAGCTTTACAATCATATGGGTCCAGATTCCTAATGAGCAAGCCAGAAGCAACAGTGCCAAGGAACTCCCTAAGCTGGCAGGGATTAGGAAGAAACCTCGGGAGGACCAAGACTCAAAAGGGAACCCATCCTCCAATGGGCGGCCCGCTAGCAGAAGTCCAAATATAGTTCTATAGTTATAGTTCTATTTCCAGGCAGATGGTGAGCCTCAGGTAGGAGCTGGCATCAGCGTGTCTTCTTGCGGCAATGGCATATCTAACCACGGCATCGGCACATCCACTGGCAAGCCAGACCATCACCTAGGCGCTTGTATGGAATCGTATCGTCTTTGGTAGACGCATGCAACCAAAGATAAAATGCAGGTTGAATATGTGAACATCAATTTTAACAACCATCGATTTAAAAAGACATACATAGCTCACATGCCAGTGATTAGCATGTGGCTCCGGGAGGCTTACCCATAGCAGCATAACTAAAGGGAGGGGCCTGGGGGTGACCACAATCATGAGGGCTCACTGAGCCATTGTTTTCCACCAAAGTCCTTGTCACAACTAGAGTGATCACATGACATGGCTGGATAACAGCATCAACATCTCAGATTACCAGAAGACTCAATGACTGGGGGCCCCCGAGCTCCACACCTTCACATGTAGAATATTAACTGAAAAAACAAAGAAATGTATTAACAACCATATTAACAAATAAAAGATTAACTCAGATGTCCCTTGATGTCTGTGAGGGCAATGAATGTCTAGAATGGAATTCGTTACTGTGTCCACATAGTAATAACAAACAAATAAATGTATTTTCAAATGCATGCAAATTTTGGGGTTGCAGGCCCCCAAGTTAGAGGTGGATGATGGTCGGGAAGGGTTGGGTTAGGTCTTCCAGTACCAAGAACTCTGATTACATCCAGTGTGCTGAGTTGAACAGAGACTGTTTTGTTCTCCCACCAGGGCAGAAAGCCAGGCTATTTCTCCTTCCTGGACCCTTTCTCTCCTGCTGTCTGGCTCTTCATGCTCTTAGCTTACCTAGCCGTTAGCTGTGTCCTCTTCCTGGCTGCCAGGTACCTTCTTCCTTGCTGTCACTGCACCAGTTCTGCAGCTCCCCTCCTATCTCCTCATCACCTATATTTTAATGCGCCTTCACACTCACATACATACATACACACACGTGGAGAATGTAATGGCACACACAGGAAATTAAGATTAGAAGATCTAATAGAAGATGAAGGTTCGAAAAGGTGCTTGGCGTTACCAGGAACAGCACCCCTAACTGGACATTTTCATTGATCTCCATTCTCCACCTCTCCAATTCCCCAGGCTTTATGAGTCATTAACGCGCTCCCACACATCTTTGGTTTAATGTGTTTGCATATTACAACCTTTACAGATGAAGATTCTCACTTCTTTTGTCTGTGAATGTGTGTAGAGAGAATTATTTTAAATATTCACATCCACCCCCAGTCCCACCTCTACACACACACACACACTTCTCTCTCTTTCATTGAAATAATGTTATTACCATAATTGTATAACAAAGAGTAGATAATCATTGAATAATAGAAAAAGAATGTGATATAGTTGTGATTCAATTACAATATGGTTAAACTAAAAGCCCATAATATTCCCTCTACCTGCTTTCTTCTGTCTTCCATTTTCATTCTGTTTCCCTCTAATATTCATCCAGTATTCCCTATAGTATTTTGATGGTCAGATAACAGTAAGTCTTACCCCCCCCCTCCCCCAGGCTGAGCCCATATGAGTGGTATAACCCCCATCCATGTCTACGGGAGCGCAGGGACCTGCTGGAGAACCAGTACACTCTGGGCAACAGCTTGTGGTTTCCAGTAGGAGGATTCATGCAGCAGGGTTCAGAAATCATGCCCCGGGCCCTTTCAACGCGGTGTGTTAGCGGTGTCTGGTGAGTTTGACTGAAAGGAGGTGTGTGTGTGTGTGTGTGTGTGTGTGTGTGTGTGTGAGAGAGAGAGAGAGAGAGAGAGAGAGAGAGAGAATGAAAAAAAGTTTGGAGATGTTGCCCAATTTACACTGTAGTTATGGTGAGTATAGTTTGGTATATTGTGTGTGTGTATGTGTATTTCTATTTAAAAATATGGTCTGGTGAGCATATGTAAAAGTTCTGTGTTGCTAAGCGACTTTGAACAGAATTAACTGGTAAAGTCTGGTGTTTGTGAGGTCAAATTGAAGACATTTTATACATTGCATACATTTGTTCAGTCCATAACAGAAAGTTTCATTTACTCTCTTTCTTTTTACTCTTTCTCAGATAAATTATAAATCAAACAATTCTCTCCATCCCATCCATCCTTCCATTCCCAATCTGTTTCTCCAATCATCTGCTCAAATACATATTTGCTCTAACCACATGGTTTGTGTGTGAGTGATTATTCAAACATCTCACAGACTTTACCAGATGCTTTACAGGGTACATAATGTAACATGAGTAATTTAATTTAAGTATGTGTACATCAGTGATGCCGGTAACGCGTTACTTAGTAACGCGTTACTGTAGTCGGACTACTTTTTTCAGTAACGAGTAGTCTAACGCAACTACTATTTAAAAACTAGTAGTCAGATTAAAGTTACTTATCTAAAACATCGTGCGTTACTATTTCTGCATTTCGGGGGAACGTAGGTTATATTTATTCATTCTTATTTTTTGGCTACACGTTTCTTACGCGGTTACGTCATCTCTGCTCTGCGGCGCCAAAGTCAGATGGAAGGAGAGGTTCGCCTTTAGCAGCTGGAAATACAAGCATTATTTTGATTTTATTTCGGCTAAGGAAGACAACATTAAGGTCCGTTGTACACTCTGTCCTGGCGACAGAGTGCTGTCTACTTTCAAAAACACAACGTCAAACCTGAAAAAAAAAAAAAAAACCGGGGCTTGGCGGCGAACGTAAATTGTTACCGGGCGGGGTGTAAAATTGACTAAATTCAGTATTATATCGCGATCGATCGATCGCCGGTGGTTGGCGCCAGATCGAACTAGTAACTCATTGAATCATAGATGTGGATCAGAGGTAAATAAACTGGATTTTTTTTTCGGCGTGAGATATCGGAAGTGTGGCGTAAGCGTGTGAAGACAGTCAAATGCGTGTGTCTCAATGCGTGACAGTTGGCAACCCTGTAAGTGGGCGGAGTTGAACAGAAAGACTGTCTTATTTATTTATTTAAAAAACATGTAAGCCTATTTCAAGAAAAAGTTTACAAATGCCAGTGTCATTTTTGATGTTCCGGTTAAAATACATGTCAATAAAGTGAGTATTGGCAGAACTGGTAGTCATTTTCATGTTATAGGGGCGGGGGATCAGCCTCTGCTGAAAGTAACTAAAAGTAATCTAACTTAGTTACTTTTAAAAGCAAGTAGTCAGTAACTTAACTGAGTTACTTTTTAAAGAAGTAGTCAGTAGTCAGTAGTCGGATTACTGTTTCAAAGTAACTATGGCAACACTGGTGTACATATATGTGTTTTATGTTTGGTCCTTCAGGTGGGCATTCACGCTGATCATCATTTCCTCGTACACGGCCAACCTTGCAGCATTTTTGACGGTTCAAAGGATGGAGGTGCCCATCGAGTCAGCAGATGACCTAGCGGACCAGACCAACATTCAGTATGGCACTATCCACGGAGGCAGCACAATGACCTTCTTCATGGTGAGATGTCTCACCTTCTAACCTCATCCAGTTTGACTAACTGAGTCATGCATCTGTGACATCTGTGTAGATTCGTCTTACTGCTACTCGCACCATTAACACATGATCACGTATTTTCTCAATTTTGTGTGTGTGTGTGTGTGTGTGTGTGTGTGTGTGTGTGTGTGTGTGTGTGAGAGAGAGAGAGATATTTCAGTAATAAATCCCACAGAGTTTTAACCCACATAGTTTTCCTTAGCTAGGACACTGTTGAGATATAAACCAATACAAATTTCCCCCTAATTTGCTCTCATTTTTAACTAATTAAGTAATTATTTCTCAATTTTTCTCTCTCTCTATAACCCCCCTTCCATCTCATTCACTCTCTCTGTCCCTCCTTCTCTCTTCCTTTTATCCTCCGGGTTCCATCAATCCAACCATAAAAACACACCCAAACACACACAGAACTCCCGCTACCAGACATACCAGCGCATGTGGAACTACATGCACTCCAAGCAGCCCAGCGTGTTCGTGAAGAGCACAGAGGAGGGCATCGCGCGCGTGCTCAACTCCAAGTACGCCTTCCTGCTGGAGAGCACCATGAACGAGTACCACCGCCGTCTCAACTGCAACCTCACGCAGATAGGGGGCCTGCTGGACACCAAGGGCTACGGCATTGGCATGCCCCTTGGTAAGTTAGGTCAGAGGGAAAGTGTGTGTGTGTGTGTGTGTGTGTGTGTGTGTGTGTGTGTGTGTGTGTGTGTGTGTGTGTGTGTGTGTGTGTGTGTGTGTGTGAGAGAGAGTGAGAGCATGCACGTGTGTGTGCATTTGTGTTTGTGTGCGCATGCATGTGAGCAAGAGACAGAATAAAAGAGATGTGAACCCTCCACCTCATACTGCACTGGTCTGGCATTGGTGTTGTCTGGCATTGAGAAGTAGCATTTCAGGCGACCTTGTTTCGACACAGGGAGTACATGCTGTGAAAGAGGGGATGTTTGCAGGGAGAGGAAGAGGAAAGATTGAATTAACACATTTGGCACATTGGGCCTTCATTACACTGACTGATTACAACAAAAAGAGAGAGGATGATAAATGATGCATTCATTTACGTTTATGGATATTTGGCAGACACTTTTATGCAGAGCGACTTTGATCAATGCTCAAACAGATAAGACATGTCCAGAGAATCTGATGCCCATAAAAGTCTCAAAGAATTATATAAACGAAGCAAAAGTCTTTTTCTAGCTTAATCAGGTACAAGTCACACTGAAGAACATTTCAGAGTGTAGTACTTCTTTAACCACAGAGCAGAAACTATAAACTATCCTCCTATATTACATTTAGCAAGAAGTAATGTTCTAGCAAGTGATTATGTTACTGTCAGGGCTGGCTCGGATGCCGTGCCATCCACGTCTACTAGGGGCACCCGAGCCAGGGCTGGCTCGGATGCCGTGCCATCTACGTCCACTAGGGGCACCCGAACCAGGGCTGGCTCGGATGCTGTGCCATCCACGTCCACTAGGGGCACCCGAACCAGTCCTAGACTTCAGCAACGCAATCAGCAATGATCTGTCTCACCTGTTGCCATGGCTTCTTAAGGAAGCCCGTGGAGACGGATCATTGCTGATTCGTTGTGGTTATGCCGTTGCGTTCTCAGCCTCTCCTGTCTTTCTCTGTTGCAGCGTTTGCCTCTGTAGGTGTCCCGTCACCTATCTCTCTTATCTACCTTCTCTGTCTTTTTCGAGCCCTCTCCTGCGTCGCTTACTGACCTCCCTCAAGTTTTCCTCAACCTGTTTATCTTCCTATCCCTTTTCTGTTTGTATGGGAAGGGTTTTTTGTTTGATTAGCCTTTTTGCTATTAGCCAGCTACTTCCCCTGGCGTCCTTGTTTTGCTTTATTTCTTTTTACGCGTTGAGCAGTCCGCGTTTATTTAGGCGCTCCTTTTAGTTCTGTTTATTTATATATATATATATATATAAAATACTACTTCAGAACGATATATAGATCAGGTTGGAACAGCCCCAAAGAGGCAAGCTCATTCCACCATGCATGTTTCAGATCTTTAAAAATGTACATGTCTGAAGGTTTGACAAAACAAGAATTACAGCTACAACTTGTCATGTAGCACTGATGAGAAAGTCCATGTGAGCTGATCACTGAAGTCATGCTCACACCCAGCCAGCACTGGTTAAATTGTGCCAAATGCAGTCGACCTTGAAAATATGACGGGAACAAAGATGAGGCAGAATTCCTGAATCCCAGCAAGTTGTGAAAGTAGAAAGTAGTAAGTAGAAAGATTAAGTAGAAAGTAGAAATAACCTGGTTATTTACTCTGTCGACATGAAGGATGAAGGAAACAGGATAAACACAATTGGCAGTTCTCTTGAGTAGTCTGGAGAGCTTCAGCACCTGCCGAGTAGTGCTCCAGTGGTATGCCAAGAAAGAATAGTGCTCCAGTGGTATGCCAAGAAAGAATAGTGCTCCAGTGGTATGCCAAGAAAGAATAGTGCTCCAGTGGTATGCCAAGAAAGAATAGTGCTCCAGTGGTATGCCAAGAAAGAATAGTGCTCCAGTGGTATGCCAAGAAAGAATAGTGCTCCAGTGGTAAGCCAAGCTTTAGGTGATTGTCCTCTAGATATGCAATGCACATAGAACGCCTTTTCTAGAGTTCAGGATAGAGAAAGCTACAGAGAGAGGTCGTTTTCAACATAGCTGGGCTTGAGGGTAGACTTGATGCTGAGGTCAAGGGTAAATACTTTCTTCTAGATGAGTTGATATGTGTTCCATGTCTTCTTATCCCAGGGGTTTAGGCAGAAGTAGTAGTAGAGAGACAGATAGTTTGCATTGTTTTGAGGCTTGAGGGTAGACTTCTTAGGTGGAGCATTAACTGAAACTGAACTGAATATGGATAAAACATGACCAGTGTTTTGAGATGGTTAGAGTTGTCTAAAAAGAAAGACGGGTGGGACTGGATCAAGGGAGCTGGCCGTAGGATGGTTGGTTATGAGAACATCTATAACTTCATCCATAGTGAGTCATCTAAAGGTTATTAGAGGTTGTTTTGATTTAGGTGTATGGTGCATTTATTTTGACAGAATAATTGAAGGACTGGTGGATGTTAGTGACCTTCTGTTCAAAAAATTGTCACAAGCTCATCTGCAGTGAGAGTGGGTGGAGGGATATTAAAGAGAGAATGATTTGCTTGGGTTAATTAAAAGGTAGAGAATAATTGATCTGGGTTTTTAAAAAAGAGCATGTGTTAATCATTTAATTAAATGGGTAAGGTCTGTCTACAGCTTCAAAAGGCTGGTTCAGTTTGAGTTCTTCTACTTTCTTTAAGATCTGTGTAATATTGTTCTATCAAATAAAAGAATAAATGCCAAGCATTGAAAGATGAAGATTGACAAAGCTTTTGCAAGTGAGGACAGAGTGAGTCAAGAGATATTGTCAAAATTATCATGATGGCTGCAGTACTGGCAAGTATCTCTGAAAATCTGGTTTTGGAGATAAGAGCTCTAAGAAAGAATGTAGAAGGAGAGAGGTTTTAAAGAAAAGATCTGAAGCAAGCAGTAATGTTGGAAGAACAGACGAAAGATTTGGCACAAAGGATAATGAAAAGACACATAAATGATCACATACCATACATGTAGTATGTTGTATTAGGTTGGTAATAGTAGAGTTCCAGTTGAAGATCAAATCTAGAAACTTTTCAGGGTTAAAGAGATGCTAACTAGAATTACTCAATTTGGTATAGGTATGTTTTTTGCCATATAGAAAAAGAAAAAATCTAATTTGGATGACCTGCCCTTCAGAGCATAATTATGTTCAAGCACAACACTGGCTGATTAAAAAAGTGCACCAAACCTTAGCCGAGAAGAGGCTGAAGACTTCAAGCAGCTCTTGTTTCAGCTCCTTAAGCAGTTCTTGTTGTGGATATCTCAACCAATTATTGTCAAGCAGTTATGTCAACGTGCTTTCCACATATTCTGACATTTATAGATGACTGTGATATGACCAACATATGAACAGAAACGCTAGCTTTTATATGAAAACAGCTTTTCAGAAGCTCAAATGAACATTAAGCTTCTAAGAATTTGTCTTAACAATACCCCTAATTGTAAGTGAAAATTGCCAAACAATAAATCTCAAAACTCTATGAACTGACAGAGAATAATGACATGCTTTTAATCGCCTTCCCGTTTGCCAGATGAACTACATCACCCATGCCTTTCCAAGTCTGGAGCCGGCCCCTAAACATAGTTTTCCACTGCATAGTTATGTACACTGCTTCTGACAAGAACAGCATATTCATAATCACATCATCCTCTTACTGTTCGTTAGAGGAGAAAGCAGAATCTCAGGACCCAACAACCCCCCCCAGACCTACACTTCCCCAATACCTTCCCCCAACCTTCACCGTTGCCACCCAAAGTTCTGGTGCCTAGCGATAATATCCTTTTCCCCACTAATTCTTCAAAGGGACAGTTGCCATGGTCACCCCCAGCCACTGGCATGGCAACCTGCAGCACAGATGGCATAGTCGCTACAGCACCCATACAACAGGCATTCTAGAACACCTTGCCTTGAGTTGGCTAAATAAGTATGATATAGTCCCTGGGAAGCATCAAACATTCTGTCCTACAAATATATTGGTGCTCAAGGCTAGAAACACATACAGTTTACTCTTGGAAACAAAGTAAATTTCAGATTTAATAAACTTCAGATTTGGTTTGCAGCCTTAGTCTTGACACTGAATATCTCCTGAAGTTAGAAAGGTGAAGTAATTTAGCACGCCTTTGGCAATTCTCCAGTACCCACTATTCCAAGGACTAACAATTAATCATTTTTGCAAACAGATGAAAAGATGACAGAGGCATCTTATTATTAGCAAAGAAGCATTTATTCACTGTTTTAGAAGAACAATGTTAAGCAAACACGAGACAAGGCTTCTACTGATTTTGTGACACTATCTTTTCGAAAGACGTTTTTATCCAAGGTCAGTTTCTGAGCCATTTTTGTTGTGTCTCATCAACATGTGAGACTCTTTTGGAAGGCTGCTAAGCTTGGCTCTCATGTCTCTGCTTTACCTCAGGTTCTCCGTTCAGAGATGAGATAACTCTAGGAGTTCTGCAACTGCAGGAGACCAACAGACTGGAGATTCTGAAGCGTCGCTGGTGGGAGGGAGGGGAGTGCCCCAAAGAGGAGGACCATCGGGCAAAGGGTGAAACGCACTTTGGCACCTTCATTACACGCACACAATTAGAGTGATTAATAGACACAGTCTCATTTTACCACGGTAATTTTGCACAGGCACATCAAAGCTAGATGTCATACCATGTTAAGGGTTATTTGCTATTATGGCTGTACCATAGTGGCAACAGTGGATAAACTGTAATGTAAGCAAGACGTGACCATAACCTACATCATTAATAACTGAAATGTTATGTCAGTCTGGTGCCAAAATATGTGGTGTAGAAGCATAAACATTTGCAAGTTAATGTCTTAATAATATATGACTATAATATTCTGTGCACTGATAAATCTGTTTTACAATACTGCAGTGTTCAATGCTTCCCAACCCAGTCCAGAGTCCCTGGACGTTTATTTTTGCTTTATCAAATTCCCAATGTGCTACAACCTATTAAGGAAACACTGAGCTGTTCTTCTTTCCCTTCATTCCATCTCTTCCCTGAGGATGTGAAGACAAGATTGGATAACAGATGAGCCAACACCAAGCTTATTTGCGAAATGAGGCATTTCTGTTCACTAATACATCACTTTACAGCAAAGTCACTGACTGATGACTTGCTGTACAGCGACATCACTCGTTAATGGGCTTAACAGAGCTGCCTCTAATAAATCGCATTTTGGTTCAGTCTATAAGCTGAATTAAAACCAGACATATTGTTATGGTATGTCTTCCTCATATACGCTTGATGTTGAATCTTTCTAACATTCTAAGATTCATACAAGATGAAGAGTTGTAAACTCTACGTACTGTTTATTTATTTATTTCCCCCCATGGTCTTATATCATTGCAAAGAAAGGATGCACCTGTGTATCCCCTGAAACCTCCTCTCTGCTCCATGCCTCTGAATGCATTTAATGAACTGATACATCCTTAATGATGACTCAGTTTGATTGATTTCCAGGTCATGAGTTAAAGAATGCAAGGAGGCATCATTCAGAGTTTTGAGAATACCCTTAAATGCCCGGTTTAGGTGTGCTAGAAGCTGGGCTGCAGTGTTGAGGTGCTGAAGGACTGGGTTAGGAAATGCTGATCAGCACACAGAGAGGCCTGTATGGCGATTGTGTAATGAAGGGGAGGTGCAGGTGGTAGGACCAGGTCTAGACTCAAGAGCCAGAGAACAGGCTGTAGATTAGTGTGTGGAAGCAAACACTTTCATGTGATTGTTCAGATAGCCATGTTACCGTATCAGTATCAGTTACTATAACTATAACTAGAATTCAGTAACATTTAGAATGATATGCTGCATCTAACTTAAATTAATTGAATTTCTGGGTCAGTCTGAACGTTCTAGAATTATAAAACATGACAATTTACAAATTCTCTCACTGTATGGACGCTGATGTAGTAGAGAGCTGGTCACAGAGTCAAGCAATGTTTTTGATAATCTCTTTGGAAGTCTGGCTTTAGTGTAGTGAATGTATTTTTTATACCCCTGTAGGTATCAGCGTTTATCCTTGAGGGCAGAAACAAGAATATTTATAAATTCTCTTTTCTCTTTGGAATATTTAGTTGGCAAAAATACATCAGACCTAAGGCAATGGAGATTGATGTAAAAAAGAATGTAGTAATGTTAAAATCAACTGAAACTACAATGTATGCTTTCAGTCTGTCCCACATTAGCACAGCCATTCAAACTGATAGAATTAAAGGGGAATGTGCAGCGTGCTGCATGCTAATAATTGTGGTCCTTTGTTTTTTGTATGGTACTCAAGGTGCCGTGTGTGTCTATGCAGTGTGTGTATGTGTGTAACAGGTCAGAATTATTTTGGGGTAAATGTGACAGTTGCAGTCTCAGAAGATTTAGACAACATTATTGTTGTCTTATAGACAACATTGATATTGTGTTTTCAGTGGTGTAAAATAAATAGTGTCGTAATGGTATAGCAGGTGTGTGTGTTTGTGTGTGAGGCCAGAAATACCTACATTAGTGAGAGTGACGGGGGCATCTTTGGAAGATTCAGATAAGAAAATTCTTGTGTGCAGGAGAGATATTGTGTTTGCTATGGTCAAAAGGGATATACAGTGAGGAAAATAAGTATTTCAACACCCTGCGACTTTGCAACTTCTCCCATATAGAAATCATGAAGGGGTCTGAGATTTTCATCTTAGGTGCATGTCCACTATGAGAGACATAATATATTTTATAAAATCACAATGTATTATTAAAAAATAAATAAATAAAATTGTGTTACTGCTGCAAATAAGTATTTGAACACCTGCCAATGAGCAAAAATTCTGGCCCTCAAAGACGTATTAGTCTGCCTCTAAAAAGTCCACCTCCACTCCACTTATTATTCTGAATTATAAGCACCTGTTTCAGGTCGTTAGGTACATAAAGACCCTGCACACAACCCCACACAATCAGTAAGAAATTATTTGAAAATGGAAGAAGCTAAACATGACTGTCAATCTCCCACAGACTGGGGGCCCACCTCAAGATCTCACCTCATGGTGTAGCAATGATCCTAAGAAAGGTGAGGAATCAGCCCAGAATTACACAGAAGGAGCTGGTGAATGACCTGTTTCTAATGTGTTTTCGTCAATTAGCGACACTTAGAGGTGATGCATTGAAATGACAACTATTAAGATACCTCCTTCACGCACACATTGTAGTAAGCCTTATCGGGTAAAATAAAGTAAATTAATCAGAAAATTAAACAGTAAATTTATCAGACAATTTCACTGCCTTACTGAAATAATCATTCAACGTGTTTCCACTTGTGTGTGTGGCGGCAAACATAAATTGTTGAGGGGGGAGGGGGGAGGGGGGGGTTGGGTGGTGTGGGGGGTTATCGATCGGTAGTCAGTGGTTGGCCCCACAGCTAACTACTAACTCAAATGCGTGTGTCTCACGCTCATTGCGTGAGAGTTGGCAACCCTGAATAATTGGCACCGGGCCTGCCTCTTGTGCTTAGTTGGGTCCAGTTTTGGAGAGAGAAACGCGAGGAGTCGCGCATTGCCAGTGACAATGCGAGGCTTCCTGGCGGCTGGCTCGTTTCAAAGAGAACTGGCAGAACGGTCGGGGATATCCCAGTCATCTTTGAGCCGGGCCATGCTAGATGTTTTGGATAGGATCATCTGCATGTCAGCTAGGTATATAAAGTTCCCATATGAAGCGATTGACCAGGCAAACATTAAAGCGCAATTTGCAGCGATAACAGGTGTTCAGTCGAATTGTCCTACTCGTCGAAAATTCCTACCTAGGCTTACTGCGCATGCGCAAGTCACTAACTTAATGATGTTTTATAATGACATTTAGGCTGTCGAAATTTCCAACCTATAGTGTTGATGAACTTAATGCTCTTATATAATGACATTTAGGCTGTCGAAATTTCCTACCTATAGTATTGATGAACTTCATGCTGGTTTATAATGACACACAGGCTAAAAACATGTTTGTACAAAGATGTAAACAATCCAATTTGCTTGTATTAATATTAATAACAATACATGAATACGCAAAATTAAACTTTTAATTTAAATATTATCCTACCTTTTAAACACTGATTTGCGCTACATTATGACGTTTCCATAAGGTGAACAAACTCTACAGAGATACATCTACAAATACGCTATGCCCTCGGACACGGTAGGAAATATCAGTAAGGTAGGAAAATTCGACAGAACACCGGTTTCCCTAATATAATCGGAGCGATCGACTGCACACACATTTCTATAAAGGCACCATCTGAGGAGGAATTTGCTTATGTGAATGGAAAGCACTTTAATGTGCAAATAATCTGTGATGCAAAAATGTGCCTTACTAATGTAGTGGCACATTGGCCTGGATCAACCCAATGATTCGTACATCCTTACAAACTGCATGGTTGGGTAAACCAATTCTTTTATTGAGTGACTGATGCTAGTGAGCGCATCACTGATATTTTTTTGGTGCATTATATTATTCTGCCAGTGTGCATTGTTCTGACCCCACAACATTTAAAGCTTCACACATGCTGTCCCACTCAGACCTTTTGCCCTTTGCTATAATGCCACAACGTGCCAAACAAACACTTTTTCCATGCCTCAACCTCATTCAGGAGCGTCTCCACTTTCACATTCGGTGAAGTTTCTCTTCTATCTGTTTAAACATGGTTTGTGATGGATCAGAGAGGAAACTTCTCTAGTGCAGGGTAAATTTAAATGTATTTGCATATTTATAGGAGGGGCGTGTCACAGGAGGAGTCAGCCACTCTCTCGTGTGCGCTCGATTCCACGTTGATTGGGATGTACAAAAGAAATGTGCGTGGATTCCGGCGTACGCACGGATTGATACATCCAGATTTTTTTTGCGTAAGCCATTTTCTGGATTTGTAGGTTTGCCAATTTTTATTAAGAAATCCCCGTAAGTCTTTGTACATGAGGCCCCTTATGAAAAACTACAGGAAACGTTTGACCTCTGTAATTGCAAACAAAGGCTACTGTACCAAATATTAACATTGATTTTCACAGGTGTTCAAATACATATTTGCAGCAGTAACACCCAAATAAATTATAAAAAAATCATACATTGTGATTTCTGGATTTTTTTTTTTAGATTATGTCTCTCACAGTGGACATGCACCTAAGATGAAAATTTCAGACTCCTTCATGATTTCTAAGTGGGAGAACTTGCAAAGTCGCAGTGTTCAAAGACTTATTTTCCTCACTGTAGATGCGGGTATGGTTTGTGTATGTGTGTGTCAGAGGTGCAGTGCAAATTCTAATTCACTTTGTATATGCTCGCAGACTTTTGAAATGCCACTCAATAGCTGAAGATAGAATATTACTTCAATCTAGATCTAGGCTACCTACAATGTAACATATTAAATAGTTTTATTTGTCTGCACTTCTAATTGCTATAATGCAGGAGAGGGCTAGGACTAGGGAAAACACTACATGGACTATACAGGGTGGAACTATAAATGTTCATTTATAACAATTAATTTTAGCATTTTAAATGTGTTTCAGTTATCTGGATTTTTTACAACCCAACCATGTGTGACACACATGCAGGTGTGTGAGTGTGTGTGTGTGTGTGTGTGTGTGTGTGTGTGTTACTGACACATCTTTGTGTCACTCAGGTTTGGGTATGGAGAATATTGGTGGCATCTTTGTGGTGCTGATCTGTGGGCTCATAATTGCTGTGTTTGTGGCTGTCATGGAGTTTGTGTGGTCAACGCGCCGCTCGGTAGAGACTGACGAGGTACGCCCTAACTCCTGCCCTGGCCGAAATCACAGACATGCACCAGTAGGTTGCCACGATTGTCGACTCTGTGTTTTAACAGTGTGTGTCTACAGCATGCATGAGTGAAGTGTGCCTTCTTGTTCTGTTCTAGTGTGGTACTACTCTTATGCGTGTAATATTGTTACGTTATGTGGGCTGAGGCATTTTGGCATGTGTGGATGTATTAATTTGTTATCTCATTTTCGCATGTGCTTACTTTGTATTTCACTATGTGCAAAGGCAAGAAAACTCTTAGACTCTTTGCATATTCTTTTCATTCTCTACTGGATGTTCTATCTCCTTGTTCTTGCCTTCTCTGACATTCCCTTTATCATACTTGTTCTATCCTTTCATCCTTTCATCTGTTTCTCTCCTCCCCTTGTGTTCCGCACCACCCTCCTGCCTCTCTCAGGTTTCAGTATGCCAAGAGATGATGACTGAATTCCGGAATGCCATCTCGTGTAAGAAGGGTTCTCGCCTACGCCGGCGCAGACCCCTGTCGTCGCACGGCGTCCTGCGTCACTCGGCCCGCCTCGCCCTGGGCGCTCCGCGACCCCTGCAGCTTGTGCGCGAGATGCGCCTCAGCAACGGCAAGCTGTACAGCGGTGTGGGTCCGCTAACCGGGGGGGCAGGCGCACCAGGGGCTGCTGTGGGTGGTGGCCCCTCGGACCTGGGCCCGGGTCCACAACGTCTGCTGGAGGACCCTCTGGTGGCCAATGTGTCCAGCAACCCTCCCCCGCCTGCCCCGCTGGCCCCCATGATGACGCCCACACCAGCCCGAGGCTGCACACACGTACGGGTGTGTCAGGAGTGCCGGCGCATTCAGAACCTTCGCTCGGCCACCTCCTGCTCCCGGATCCCGCCACTGGCCTCGGCTACTTCTTCACTTCCGCGCTTGCCCCCACCCCCTCCCCCCTCTTCTTGCAACACGAACGCCGACAGTGAAGCAGGAGGTGTGGCAAGCCCTCATCTACCCAAGCCCAAGCCCACGCCCCCTCCGAGGCCTGTTCCTCCTTCGAAAACCAATTCCACAGATATGCTCTGCAAGCAGGACTGAGTCTGAGGCTGTGAAAGGTGTACAACAAACAGCAGAAATGCAGAACAGGGAGTTTGCCCCGTACAGCCCGGTCAGATCAAACACGTCTGGACCACATCAAAACCGAAACTTTTTTTAGAAGAGCTATAAAGATCTTTTGAGAAAAGAACCAGCAGTTTCAGGGACATCAAAGAAATGGAATGTTTCAGAAGTGGAGACTGAGGAAGAGGAGCTGAATCTTCAGACATGTTCTTCATCACCATTCCACTCTTACCATGCAAGCGGGGAACTACCAATCTAGTTTCATATAACCACGGTCTCCATGATGTACTATGCAACATGTCAGAGGACAAAACCCCTTGAGTTGACCTGGGATGTTCTAGCAATTATGGTGCATTATGACTTTTGACCTTTGGCACAAAGGAGAGCTATACTGATCGTTTGTGACTTATGGTCCTCCTTTTTGCTTACAGAACTCCGTGCTGGATGATTCAAGTGCTCCCATTAACACCTGACCGGATCATTTTAGTCTGTGTCTACACATGTGTCTGTGTGCACACAGAACTATTTGACTTTCAGGGACTGAGGATTGTTTACTCATGCTCCCAATGAAATGCATTTTGACTCTTTTTTCTAACTTGGAAGAACTCATTCAAAAAAGAGGAAGATTGTGTTGTTGAGTTCTATTTTCTTTCTGGTTATTACTGGCTTTATTTCTTTTATTATTTGTTTCTTCTGTTTCCTGGCAGTTTATTTCTTGCTTACGTGTTGCTGTGGAAAATAGTGTTAGGAGTTTACATTTTTTTAGTCTGGTTTGTGAAAATGTTTGAGGAGATTATCAGAGATTTGTTTTTGCTGGTTTTCTGTACCTTGGTTTGTGGTCTGTTGCAGCTACTGTTAAAAGAGTTCACTAGAACGTCCATGTGGTGTTCCCAAAGGCAAAGCGAGAATTCATGCTTGGATGTAAACAGCCGTTCCTACAACACACATTCCAAAATACAGATCTAACACGAGAGTCAGGGTATATGTTCTATGCATTGATCTAATGGACAAGCGACAGATTATCACTGAATTTCATGAATGACTGTAATTGGTGAAGATACTCAAGTGTCCAAAGTATTGAAAGGGAATATACCTAAAATGTAAGGTACATCTAAAACAAAACTAGGAATCTCTCAAAGTAGTCAGACCAAATGACCAGTGTGTGTGTGTGTGTGTGTGTGTGTGTGTGTGTGTGCGTGTGTGCGTGTGTGTGTGTGCGTGTGTGTGTGTGCGTGTGTGTGTGTGTGTGTGTGCGGATGAGAGATTAAATTGACATTGTGCCAGTGATACCTTTTTTGTTTGTTTGTTTTTATTTTTCTCTCTTATTTATCATATTTGTTTTCCAGTATTACTTCAGAAAAATTGAAATTATACAGATTATATTGTTATTATTATTGCTATAAAATGTGGGGTTATGTAGGGGGCACTGCCCTCTAATGTTAAATATATAGAGACATAAATCATTTGGAATAAAAAAATATATATATATATATTCAAAATGTCAGTGAGATTTGACTCTTTATCGGTGTTTGTGTGAGCACACCTGTGTTCATTTCCATGGTGTCATTTATTTATTCTTTCATTCTTTGATATTTATTCTATCATTCTTTATTTCCATTTTACCCATTACATGTTCCTGTTATTAAATGTCATGAAATATACCGGTGGTCAGTATTTTAGGTCAACAGGTTGTCAATAAGTCAATAGATTGTCAATAGGTAAATAGGTTGTGACCTTGCAGTGACCTAAAGCTACCTATTCATCTCTATTATCTTGATCAGTCTACTAATACAAAAACTATTACAGAACTGGTATGAACTTCCACTAGTGAGAGGTCATAGGGATTTAGCAGAGACTATTGTCTGATTGTAAGGAATACAATCAGAGGCTGATTGTATTCCTTAATAGTAGGGAGTAAGGCTTTTCTTACTTTATATAGACAATATAGGAAAATTCCCAAATGTATTAATCACTATCTGCTTATATGAAACCCCTTCAACATGTGATGAAATATAAAAGTAATATATTAAGGAAATATAAATCCTTAAAAAAACCAACTAAGCAAAACTATGACTAAAACTTAAGGATGTGTGTTCCAGATACCTGAAAGGGCTTGGCTGGTTTTCCAAAGAAAATAAATGGTCACACTGCCAAGAATGCATATCAGGTTGTCGGGGACACATCTCAAACCTCAACTCTTACTGCTGCCAAGGGAGATTCCACCACTTCATTATTTCATACTAAACTAAACAAAATTTGTTTAACGATTTCTCACAAGATGAGAACAGTGTAGTTGTTTAAAATTGTTGTGTGTGTGAATGTGTCTGGGAATCTGTGATAATAGTACTTTTATGCTAACAAAATGGCTTTTTAAGAAATACTACACTTCTCCTACTGTACCTAACAGATAGCTACACATCCAACATTGCTGGCACCACTGTTGTACTCTGAAGTCAGCGGACTGCCTGTACTTGATTCCTGTATGTCGTGTTCTACTTTATTGGCCTCTGTCATGAGCAAGTTAGTGTTGGATAGGTGCTAATTTTTCTAATATGTATAATATAGCACAATTGTGCAGTGAACAAGTCGAATTCCCATCAGTAAATTAATAGAGAATATAGAATTGACCAAAATTTGTCAGTTCAAAATAGATAATTGGCTGAAGCAGCACTGGTACAGCTAGAGAGCAGGGGCGCAGATGGCACTGGGGACGGGGGGGACATGTCCCCTCCAGATTTATATTGACCCCATCCGAAATCTAGCATCTACAAGCATAAACATATATATTGTACAGCTTGGTCCTCCTCACTTCAGAATTTCCATCTGCGCCGATGCTAGAGAGTGAGGGTTCCTAATAAACTGGCAGCTAAATAAAGTCTATGATAGCCTCACCAGAAACTGAATGTGTCACGGTGAGGGGGCCGGGTCGCCACCAGAGGGCGTGCAACCTGGCCAGCAGCCGATCCCAGCACACACCCCCGCGCACGCAGCCACTCCCACAGTCGCAATCACCATCATACTGAGCACCTGTTTCTTGTTTACTTTGCACTTCTTAAGCCCGCAGGTCGTCTGGTCCAGTGCTGCACATTGCCGCTACACGAGCGTCTCTGGTTGACAGCACGTCCCTACCGTGTGTGTACGAGCGTCACCTTGCATCCACTGTGTATGCGCTACGAGCTTTACCTTGCATCTCCAGTGTATGCGCTACGAGCTTTACCTTGCGTCTACAGTGTATGCGCTACGAGCTTTACCTTGCATCTACAGTGTATGCGCTACGAGCTTTACCTTGCATCTGCAGTGTATGCGCTACGAGCTTTACCGTGCATTACGTACTACGAGTGTTACTGGTTGCCATGGATAATAAACCACCTTCTGTCCAACCCACGTCTCCGGCTGCCTCTGTCCCGACGCCCCCGGCGTCACAGAATGTGCAGCCTGGAGCAGCCGGAGGTGAGGGCGCCTCTGCCATAGAGGTGTTGGCCCATCAAGGCATCATCCTGGGCAGACAACAGCAGGAGCTCCAGGAGCTCCGCTCAGTGGTGAATACCCTGACGACCTGCATCCAGGCTCTGACGGTACAGGCATCTGCACGCCCTCCAACGCCAAGAACGCCGATTCCTCCACCCGAGCCCTATAACGGGGACCCGGAGCGCTGTGAGGGCTTCCTGGTCCAGTGCCAGCTCTATTTTACCAGCATGCCTCACCTGGAGGAGAAGGAGAAAGTCGGCTTCATGGTAAACCGTTTGCAGGGCAAGGCACTGGACTGGGGAGCAGCCCAGATCAGCGCGGAGAAGCCCTGTACCCGCAGTTATGACCAGTTCGTTCGCGAGCTGCGGGCGGTCTTCAACCACCCCAGCCACGGGAGGGTCTGCGGCCAGAGCCTGTTAAAGCTACGGCAGGGAAGCAGAAGCGCCGCAGACTACGCTCTGGAGTTCCGGACCCTGGCCGCCAGGACTGGTTGGGGAGAAGCGGCTCAAACAGACGTCTTCCTGGCGGGGTTGAAGCCCGACCTGAGGGCGGAGCTGAGCTGTCGGCCCGAGGGACAGGACCTGAATCAGATGGTGCACCTGGCCATAACCATGGACAGGTTGCTGCAGGAGCGAGGCAGAGGAGCGGCGCTTCCTCCTACCCCGCAGGCTCCCGTGCACACACCGCCCCGTGAGACCACGCCCGCCGAGCCCATGGAGATGGGTGCTGCCGCCCCCCCCCCTCACTCGTACTGCTGGTCCAAGGAGGGGGCGGGCTAGGGTGAGTATCGCTCTAATGGGAAATCTCTTAACATGGGAAGCGTCAGTGTCTTACGGGGCGATGTCCTTATCTGTGTTTGCATTAGTGGATACGGGAGCCTCGGGGAACCTGATGCGGAGGAGCATCGCTGAGCAGCTGAGGGTGCCCCTGATCAGACTCAAGGAGCCGAGACGCGTGCATGCACTGGACGGGCGACCTGTGAGCGGGGGTTTTATTTCTCACCGCACTGCACCAGTCACCATACACGTTCAGGGCCGAAGGGAACAGATCAGTTTTTTTGTACTCCCTTCCACACGCTATTCCATCACATTAGGTCTCCCTTGGTTTAAACTCCACAACCCCGTTATCGACTGGTCCACGGGTAAGCTGCTGAAGTGGGTAGCGCCCCTACAGGGCACCCGGTCTCCCTCCCGTGTGTTCGCGCAATCCACCAGCGTTGAGAGCCCTAACATCAGCTCCACTCCAGTCATTCCCGCTCCGTACCGTGATCTAGCGGAGGTGTTCAGCGCTGCCAAAGCAACCCAGTTACCACCTCACCGACCCTGGGACTGTCACATCACCCTCAAGGCAGGTACTACGCCACCGCGCGGTCGAGTCTATCCACTTTCTCAGGAAGAGGAGCGGGTCATGGCTCAGTATGTTAAGGAGGCTCTCGCTCAGGGCTATATTACTCCCTCCACCTCTCCCGCCTCAGCCAGCGTCTTCTTCGTAAAGAAGAAAGACGGTGGGCTGAGGCCATGCGTAGATTACCGAGGGCTCAATTCCCTCTTAGTGAACTTTGCCTACCCGCTGCCTCTAGTGCCGTCGGCGCTGGAGCAGTTAAGGAGGGCTAAAGTTTTCACTAAACTAGATCTGCGCAGCGCCTACAACCTTATTCGCATACGCGAGGGTGATGAATGGAAGACGGCGTTTAGTACCTCTACCGGGCACTACGAGTATCGCGTCTTGCCTTATGGCTTGGCGTCTGCTCCGTCGTTCTTCCAGGCGTTCATTAATGAGGTCTTAAGGGAGTATCTGAATAGATGCGTTGTCGCTTATATCGATGACATCCTGATCTATTCTCCCTCCCACGACCAACATGTGCGTGATGTACGGGCAGTTCTGGGCACGCTCTTGCGCAATCGGTTGTATTGCAAGCTCGAGAAGTGCGAGTTCCATCTCAGCGAGATGAACTTCCTAGGCTACACCATTAGGCCAGGCTCCGTGCACATGCAACACAGGAAGGTGGAGGCAGTCGTGAAATGGACGCAGCCTCACACACGGCGCGAGCTGCAGAGATTTCTGGGCTTCGCGAATTTCTACAGGCGGTTCATTCGCGCATATAGCCAGATCGCAGAGCCCCTTACTGACATGCTGAGAGGGGGAGGAGTTAAGCTTCGCTGGACAGAGAGATCTACGAGAGCGTTCAACCAGCTGAAGCAAGCGTTTGTCGACGCGCCGGTTCTGCACCAACCGGATCCTAACCGTCCCTTTATAGTGGAGGTAGACGCGTCGAACGTGGGAGTAGGCGCGGTGTTATCACAACGGCCGAAAAAGCATAGCTCCCTTCATCCCATAGCCTTCTACTCTAAGAAGCTCACCGCCGCCGAGCGCAACTACGGGGTGGGAGACCGTGAGTTGTTGGCTATGCGGAAGGCGTTCGGTGAGTGGAGACACTGGCTGGAGGGAGCTAAGCATCCATTCACCGTGCTTACTGACCACAAAAACCTGGAATATATCAGGACCACGAAACGGATGAACGCCCGTCAAGCCAGGTGGTCTCTGTATTTCTCTCGTTTCAAGTTCCAGGTGACATACCGGCCAGGAGAGAAGAACCAGCGTGCGGATGCGCTATCTAGGTCCTTTCCTGGCAGTACGGAGCCGACAAGCGAGGAGCCGGTGCTTACGCCTGAGTGCGTCATGGGAGCTTTGGAGTGGCAGATCGATCGGGAGATCGAGGCAGCGAACCCGCATCCAGGTTGCCCGCCGCATCGTAAGTACGTTCCCCCCGCGCACCGTAGTGCCCTCATCAGCTGGGCTCATACGTCAGTGGGGACGGGGCACCCAGGGGTATCAAAAACGGCTCAGTTGTTGGGGGCTCGCTACTGGTGGCCGGGGCTGCACTGGGACGTACTGCAGCAGGTGGCGTCCTGCGCGATGTGTGCGCGGTGCAAGGTGCCACACACTCCTCCTGCGGGTAAGCTCCTCCCTCTCCCGGCACCCAAGCAACCATGGACGCACATCACTTTGGACTTCGTCACGGACCTCCCCCCGTCCGAGGAGAACACGGTCATCATGGTGGTAATAGACCGGTTCTCGAAGATGGTTCGCTTCCTTCCCCTGCGGGGCCTGCCCACCGCTTGGGAGACTGCGGATCTCTTGTTTCGGCACATATTCCGGCAGTTCGGTCTGCCTGAGGATATCGTGTCGGACAGGGGACCGCAGTTCACCTCGCGTGTGTGGCGGGAGTTCCTATCCAAGCTCAACATCACGGTTAGCCTAACCTCTGGTTACCATCCGCAGGCTAACGGACAGGTGGAGTGAGCGAACCAGGAGGTGGTAAAGTTCCTGCGCGCGTACTGCAGCGAGCACGCGGACACATGGTGCGCCCTTCTGCCCTGGGCCGAGTACGCACAGAACTCCCTCACACATTCCAGCACGGGGATGACACCGTTCGAGTGCGTGCTCGGTCGCCAGCCGCCGCTCTATCCTTGGAATGCCGCGTCCTCAGACCAGCCCATCGTCGAGGAGTGGTGTAAGAGGAGCGAGCGGGTGTGGGAGGACACCCATCAGCGGCTGAGAGAGGCGATTCGGCGATTCAAGCGGAAAGCCGACCGTCGGAGGGGAGAGACCCCATCTTATCAGGTAGGGGATAAGGTGTGGGTCTCCACCGAAGATGGACGCCTGGGCAGGAGAGGTAAACTGGGGGAGAGATATGCCGGCCCGTACGTCATCTTGAGGCGGCTTAACCCAGTTACTTACCGCATCAGTCTGCCCAAAGACAGACGTGTGTCGCGTGCATTTCATGTGTCCGCTCTCAAGCCATACAGAGCAGGTGCATTGGAGGAGGCCTCGACGTCACGGCCGCCCTCGCCGCTGCAGTTGTCGGACGGACCCGCGTACCTCGTGGAGAGGTTACTGGACTCGAGGCGCAGAAAAGGTGGCTTACAGTACCTGGTGGACTGGGTCGGTTACGGACCGGAGGAGCGCTCCTGGATACCGGCCTCTCAAGTGGTAGGCCCCTCCCTTATCGCCGACTTCCACAGGGAACATCCAGACTGGCCAGCTCCGCGGCGACGGGGAAGACCGCGTGGGAGTCGACGGGAGGGGTCCTTGGGGGAGGGCTCTGTCACGGTGAGGGGGCCGGGTCGCCACCAGAGGGCGCGCAACCCGGCCAGCAGCCGATCCCAGCACACACCCCCGCGCACGCAGCCACTCCCACAGTCGCAATCACCATCATACTGAGCACCTGTTTCTTGTTTACTTTGCACTTCTTAAGCCCGCAGGTCGTCTGGTCCAGTGCTGCACATTGCCGCTACACGAGCGTCTCTGGTTGACAGCACGTCCCTACCGTGTGTGTACGAGCGTCACCTTGCATCCACTGTGTATGCGCTACGAGCTTTACCTTGCATCTCCAGTGTATGCGCTACGAGCTTTACCTTGCGTCTACAGTGTATGCGCTACGAGCTTTACCTTGCATCTACAGTGTATGCGCTACGAGCTTTACCTTGCATCTGCAGTGTATGCGCTACGAGCTTTACCGTGCATTACGTACTACGAGTGTTACTGGTTGCCATGGATAATAAACCACCTTCTGTCCAACCCACGCCCCCGGCGTCACAGAATGATGTTTCAAGTCATTGAAATGTTTAGAAACAGTACTGAAACTATGTGCTGATACAGTCATGGCTTGGGTATTTTTAAAAATTAAATTCTTGAGTTTTATTTTCTGAGAAACGTTTTTAGGGGTTTACTGATAGGAGTTAAAATTTTCAATTACACAATTCAACTATAGTAATCTAGGTTTGAAGATGAGAGAAAATATTTGACAGGAATTACATGATTTTTATACTCTATATTCAGTTACGAAAATATTTTAATATTTTATCTTTGCCTACCTAAAGTCACAGACCCACTGTAATTTGCATACAGATCGAACAGCTCTGATGATGGCAGTCAATTTTGTCATTACCTTTTTCAGTGTAAATCATCTTGATAGTTTAGGTGTGCAACAATTATCTTCCGTATACTTTGGCTTTTCAAACCATTATCTTCTGCAGGTCAGATTCACTCAGCTGCCTGTTTCAGACTGTGCTTCCAAGTGGTTCACAGATCTTCTGAAAGAAAGGAGTCACCACATGCAGCTAGGAAAGCATATATCAGACCTGCTGACATTCAGCGCTGGTGTGACTGAATGCAGTTTGCCCTTGCCCCTTTAGTCTCTACTGTAATCTTTAGTCTCTAGTATCCTGTTTGTGAAACCCCCTCATTTTTTGCACCCCATTGTGCTCCGCCTCATCTAGCAGGGACAAGTCTGCCTGCAGGACAGAAGTCACACAGCTGTTTTGCAACCACTCAAAAAAGACAGTTGAGGTGATTGTGGACATCAGACACACTGCCCATTCCCTCCACCCTCAACAACGTCAACATCTGGTAGGTATCAACTGAGGAGTCACTCAAGTTCCTGGGCAGCCCTGTACGCTGGGATCTGAGACGAGAGGATATGTGTATAACTGTACATGCACAGCAGATGATGAAATTCATAATGCCTCGTAGAGATCCAGTTCTACACTGCAGTCATTGAGCACACCCTCACCTGCTCCATAAGCATTTGGTTGGGCTCTTCCTCCTCATAGGTGGAGGTAGAGTTAAACTCCAGCACATAATCTGTAGTGCTAAGAGGCGTATTGGATGCAATCTAACAACACTTGAGGACATATACAAAAGCAGAACCAGAACCATGACATGCTAGCCAGAACCAGAACCATGCTAGCAGAATCACAGTCAACCCCCTCACCCAAACCACAGACCCCTCCTGCCAGGCAGGAGACTCAAATCCAGTACACTACACGCAAAGACATCATTTCACCTCGCAAATTTGTTTGTTTGAAATATTCCATATTCTACCCCAGTTCTAATACATTTCTTTTTAAATAGCTCTATTTATTTTTACATTATTTGATTTAAATCTATCTTAGACTCTGTTTTGACTGATGATTTACAATGACATCCCCTAAGAAAAAGATCTGTCCTCAAGTGGGAGTGGGTGATCCCCACACGCTCACTCGGTTTGTGTCTCAGCACTGAGCTATCTTCTAAAGCGAGCTATCAGGGCAGCCACCCACTGCTTGCATCCAGAGGGAAACAGAGGGAGCTAGGAATGTGGTACTGGGCATGTGCAATGGAAAAGACACATGATGCGCTGCCCTGTCTGTCACCATGGTGGTCAAACACCAGAAATACATCAGACCTGCCTTTGGGGTTTATCGCACAGACACCTGCCTTATTTGGTGAGGCTGCGATAACAGTGCTTCCTCACAATACTATACAATACTTAGGGTGTATCATTTATGAGGACAGAAAGAAATTCAGCCTTTGAAAGCTGAGGCACTACAAAACTGGCCAACTCCTTGAACCATTAATATTTTGCACATTTGTACAGAAGGGTCTTCAGTGGTGTAGCCACTCCTCGATCCTCAAAGGAGGAACAAAACAAATGATATGGATGAATCGTGCTTCTGATGCTTTTAACACCTTGAAGAAGTGCTTTATCTTCACCGCGCTGCTCAGACTCCAAACCCACAAAGCCATTTGTGGTGGTTGGCGCTTCAGAGGGTTCATGTTGGAGCCACAGTCCCCCAACATCAGTGCCTGGTCCTTAAAATTTCACCTTCTCTATTTCACAAAACATTGTCTCCACTGAAGCATGGTTATGATGTCAGAAACCAGGAGCTGCTGTTCATCAAGCTTGCCCTTGAAGAATGGCATCACATGTTGGAGAAACAGCTCTGAGGTGGGCCTTACGTAGACCAGGATTGTGAAGTAGTAAAGCATATCGCCTTGTCTCAATGTTTTATAATAAAGATTATGTTAAACCACAGAGAGAAACAATAATACCTCTTCGTTGATAGTACCTCCAGTATGGGACATTTGACAAAAATGAGGCAGGCTGGAGAGTCAGGCATCATACCAGATCTCCCACTGCGTGCAGAAGGTTGACCCTCCCTGAGATTATTCCTCACATGGATGGGCACATCATTAGGTCCAGGTCCCCCAGGGTGAACTGTAAAGGTCAGCCACTCTTACGTTAAAGCTAGAGGCCCTCGTTACTACAAGACGTTCAGAGGTTTGTCAAATCTTGCTCCATTATAGCATTTTAGAATGCATTTCCAATTCGGTTTATTAATTCTGGTCCACACTAGCTGTCAGCTAGTCAGCCAAGTTCACATGACTTTCCCACCCATCACAGTGAAAAAAAAATCTGAAAATTTCTACATTTACTAAAATTACTCGTATATGATCAGCAACTAATTGATTCTATTTTAATTTACACAATGCAGAATCTCTAATATTCATATTAATAAGCAGACACCCGTGTGAATCCCTATTATAAATATTAAAGTATATATAGCACTGGGGGTTGTCCTTCCAGTGGTGGTCATATAATTTTCTTCACACTTAGGACCTGAGGCCTTGGGACTTAGAGGCTGTAACCAGGTGTAACAAAATGAGGAGACGAAGAAGGATCCTTGTGCAAAAGCACAATGCATTTTATATGACAGATCGATACAATAAGAGAATATGAGCTGGCAATGTATAGCCGAGGGTTAGCTCGTACAGCTAACTGGGAATGGTCAATCTGGTCCGGGGTCATAAGGAGATGGCAGAGTCCATAAGGCACCAGAGGGCTAGACAGGAGGCAAGGTCTAGGGAACAGGTAGAGGTCAGTGCACAGGAGAATCAACAGGATAGTAGAACACTCTGTACGCAACATAGTTGGCAATACTTCGCAACTAGGAAGTGAAACGGAGGTGATTCAGTATGCTGGGAATGTGGGTGTGGTGATGAGACACAGCTGAGTCCAGTATGGCTATCAGGTGTCATTCCTGACATTAACCCTCTTCAACGGAGTGTTTCTTGATGCTCCACAACATGAAGGTGGTCGGCCACAGCCTCGGGGGGCAGGGAAATGCGGATGGGCAGGGTGAAAGCCAGTAATGAGCGAGGGACAGAGTATGTCTTTTTGGTAAGGTCGTCCCGGAGAGGAAATCGATAGCACAGTCACAGGTCTGTGAGGGGGTAGTAGACTGGCATCAATATATTCCTGATACTGTTTAGGAACAACTCCAGAGAGGGGTGTGTCGGGACTTTCCACTGCTGTGAAATGGAGGTGTAGGTGCATACAGGTAGCTGTGATGAGAAACAGCTGAGTCCAGTATTATCGGGTGTCATTCTTGACACCAGGATGCACTATTCTATTCTAGTCATTCCTGACCCCAGGATGCACTATTCTATTCTAGTCATTCCTGACCCCAGGATGCACTATTCTATTCTAGTCATTCCTGACACCAGGATGCACTATTCTATTCTAGTCATTCCTGACACCAGGATGCACTATTCTATTCTAGTCATTCCTGACACCAGGATGCACTATTCTATTCTAGTCATTCCTGAGATGTGGGATGTGCTGGAGCCACTCCTCCATCTTAGGGGTCACAAGCCCATGTAACACTGGGTGATAAAGGTACATATATTTTCATATATTACATATATTATTAACATGTACATTTAAAACATAGTCTCTAAAACGTAACTAGTCTGTTAAAGATTAATACTTTTTATGCAATTAAAACAGAATTGTAACATTTACTCAATGAGTTAGACCACTTGGTGGTCATGATAATGTCAGTGCATTATCTGCTATACACCCCTGCTGCATTATAATGCTGTCAGTTTTTTACCAGTCCATGAGGAGACAAAGATAAAAGGCCTGTTGTAACTGTCCATAAACATGGACACATGAATTGGCATTTGGTAACCCTGCTTCCAGTATGCCCAAAGACTGGCATGCAGAACATAAAACCAAAACGTGCTAATAAGTTTAATTCATTCATTCATTCATTCATTTTGTCTCCCTCACCTTCCTGTCACCTCTCTGACCACCAGTGATTAATATCACTGAGACCCTGTTGGAACTGCTTCTTCCAAACATGAATGTTAGAATAAGTAGTTCTCAAGGAGCCCTTGTTAAGTGCATCTGTTTATATAGAAACATGTATAAATGTGCAATTACAGAGTACAGTCAGCTCTCTGTTAGGCATGTCTAACCCATCACCACGGGTCTATGTCCGACACCAAGGCCACAGCTGACCGGATGTTATTGACTGGACAGAAGTATGGTTTGGGCTTTGCCTTTTGTGTTTGTCAGTGATGCTATATACATAAATATTAGTTAGTTTAGCGTTTGATAACGAATGTGCCCCCTTAGATAAAGGTACAGATCCAGGGATTCATGGGCAAAAGGGTTTTATGATAAACTGGGGCGCTGGTGCTGTCGTCCTGTCACTGCATGTGGTCACTCAAGTTTGTTGACGGTGTAGTGGATGGATGCCTATGTCTCAGAATGCTCCCAAGTCTGTGTCACCTGCTGGTTCTGCCTTTTTAGCTAGGCAGTGATAATTAAATTTAATGCCGGAGTTGCCGTCACACTCCAGAAATGTTTAAATTTCATCTGTCCCGCATTTGATCTCATACAGAGCTAATTTTCCCTATTTTATATTTCCATATGGCTGCCCGCCTACCCGAGAAAAACTGAGACGAGCCTTTCCCAGATCCATCCTGGGCCAGCCACCTCCTGCCTAACCAGCTATGATGAAGGATCAACCCATTGCCCTGACTAACCAATATGGATGATGGATAAACCCATTGCCCCATTTATCCCTCCCATTTTTTCTTTGTTTTTCTATCTCTATCTTCTATTCTCAATCTCTTTAACTGTTGCTATGGTGACCGGCGTCGGCCAGAGGAGGATGGGTCCCCCCCCCCCCCCCCCCCGAGTCTTGGTTGCTCTCAAGGTTTCTTCCTCATGCCCTTAGGGAGTTTTTTCTTGCCACTGTCGCCCTTGGCTTGCTCACTGGGGGCTTGGACTTGGACACTTGTAAAGCTGCTTTGTGACAACAACTGTTGTAAAAAGCGCTCTATAAATAAATTTTCATTGATTGATTGACATACACTATATTCCCAAAAGTATTTGCTCACCCATCCAAATTATCAAAATGAGATGTTCCAATCACTTCCATGGCCATGCTTGGCATGCACACTGTTTTAACAAACAATTATGAAAGAATGAGTCGCTCTCAGGAGCTCAGTGAATTCCAGTGTGAAAATGTGATAGGATGTCACTTGTGCAACAAATACAGTGGTGAAATTTCCTTGCTCCTAAATATTCCACAGTCAACTGTATTATAAGAAAATGAAAGTGCCACAAAGTGGTAGGCCACGTAAACTGACAGAGCGGGGTCAGCAGATGCTGAAGCACATAGTGCGAAGAGATCGCCAATGTTCTGCAGAGACAATCAGTACATCTAAACCTCATGTGGCCTTCAGATTAGCTCAAAAACACTGTGTAGAAAGCTTAATGGAATGGGTTTCCATGGTCAAGCAGCTGCATCCAAACATACATCACCAAATGCAATGCAAAGCGTCAGATGCAGCATCAGAAGACATTTTGGACAATTCCATACTCCCAACTTTGTGGGAACAGTTTGGAGCTGGCCCCTTCCTCTTCCAAATTGACTGTGCACCAGTGCACAAAGCAAGGTCCATAAAGACATGGATGGCAGAGTCTGGTATGGATGAACTTGACTGGCCTGCACAGAGTCCTGACCTGATAGAACACCTTTGGGATGAATTAGAGCAGAGACTGAGAGACAGGCCTTCTCGTCCAACATCAGTATGTAACCTCACAAATGTGCTTCTGGCAGAATATATTGAACCCTATGGATTAGGAATGGCAATGTCACTTATGCTCATATGTGAGTTAAGGAAGGTGAATGAATAGTTTAATAGTTTTGGCAATATAGTGTGTGTGTGTGTGATGAGTGTCATATATATATATATATATATATATATATATATATATATATATATATATATATATATATATATATACAATGAATACATTGTTAATAGAGGCATTCATCTTATATTACCATTTGTTTTTTCTCTTCTTAAATAGCATTAACATTTTGTCTCTTCTTAAATAAATTAATAAAACCATATATTCCAGGGCCTTTCAGTTAAAAAGTCAAATTAACATGTTTGTCCAGTAGATGGTGCCATAGCTTTAAGCATTCTTGTTTTTCAACAGCCGCCTGAAATTGGGACAAATATTTCGTTTTAGGCCTATTAATATGCGCGCATTAATATATTTGCACATCCTGCACTGTCAAACCTTCCTTCCATGAAGGTGTTCATTCAGACTGTACACATTCATGATACATGATCATTGAATTCGTCAGCATTTCTAACGTAAGGAAACATATTCTTAGATTTGAAAACTAAAAACACAGCGACATGTTCTTCATGATGCATTTGTTATTTCTCTGGCCCACTATCAATAAGGCCTTCAATAAGCCTCTGAATCTGCCCCTTTAAATTCGTTCACCTATATGCCCACTGTTCAATGTGCCATGTTGTGTGCTGGTATTTCTTCTTCCGATTCATTTGTGTTCTAGAACAGCATTTCTGTGTTTTTAGTTTTCAAATCTAAGAATATGTTTCCTTACGTTAGAAATGCTGACGAATTCAATCATGTACAAATTGCATACAATTGGAACGACTTGAAATATAAACCATTTTACAAAAGGAATGCTTTCGTTATATTTTAATGTTTTTTTCTACATTCACAAAACCAGTATGGGAAACAATAACCTCCTTCGTGTATGCTGCTATGCTCGTTTGTTTAATCTACAAACACAACCTTTTTGAATAAGGAACCAACTTCAGCCGCCGAATAAGGAGCTGCGAATAAGTAACCAAACGAATCGAAAGCTGCGAATAAGTAACCAATTTCAGCGTCGTCCGTGGCTCTACCTCTTGTGCCGTATAGGCTTTCTACAAGTTGGTGGTGGCGTACCTCTCTACCACTGGTGGTGGCGTACTCCACGCTCTTGTCACAGGTGCATGAATGATTCTTTCGTTTCACACGGAGCACTCCCAGGTGGCGAGAACAGGCGGGTTCGACTTGGTGTGAGTCTGGGTGTGTCTTCCAACGCTCATCCAAATTGTCTGAGCGAACGAACGTAGGTTACATTCTCGTCTGTGGCTCGAGACGGACATACGGATCGGGATGGATTTTTACAAATGTACCTTGCTTTTGCTCACTCTAACAACGTGTGGTAAGTACCTATTCATAATTCCAAAAGTAAATGTAACTAGTAAGTAAATTTAAATGTTTAAATTTTTAAGAAGCTGTAGCATTTGTTCAACTTAACTGATATGTAATTATTAAATGTAGCAGTTATTGAACGTTTTTGTTTGAAAGTTTTAGTAAAACAATTAAACTGGGATTAATGCATATGTCGTGTAAATGCGTTGAATTTTGGTTTGGCAAATTCATCAAAATCAACTGTTTGTCTTTTAAGTAAAATGATTTCCTTAGACTACGACCAAATAATGAATACTATGATTTGTGCACCTGATTCTTGCGTCTTCCTTCGGCAGGATGCTACTCACAAGAACTACTTCTCCAACCGACAACCAGTGGCATAATCGGCAGAAATGTCACATTCTTGACATTGCTTCCTGCATTGACATCAGACGTAGAGTCGGTATCGTGGACTTTCAAATCTCAAACCCAGCCTCAGCCTGTGTACACGAGACTAAATGACAAAGAAAAAGTAGGCAACGGTTACGTCGGCCGCATTGTTTGCAACAAGACAACCTTTGCGCTTCAGCTGGGACCCCTGACGTCGCAGGACGCTGGAACATATTCCCTTAACATAATAACCTCTGATATGGTCACATATACGGGCGAGACTATACTCGAGGTGCTAGGTATGTAAACCAAACTGATTTCATAGAAACAACACTGTTGATTATATAATTATATTATATAGATTCATTATTGTGATTATAAACTATGTAAACGTATTTTACTATATTTGCATCCCTTCGCCTTGCCGTCCTGAAATAAGCGTCGGTTAAGCGTTTGATGAAACGGTCAAGGTTCTCTTAAGTATTGTAAGTGTGTGGCACTGACTAGCACATCACACTGTTGCTTGTGTAGGTAACTGTCACCAGTTTTCCCTGAACGCCTAGAGAGTCCTGTGCACTAAGCTACCACTTTTTACTCTGTAGGCAGTTTTGGAAACTTGCGACTTCAGTTATAGAATAATAAGACAAATATCTGACAAAAATGCTGATTAGCACCATAAAGCAAAACTGAGTAGAAAATTTTAGGGCGTGGCTGTTTTACGGGGGAGAGGAAAAGGGGAGGCACAACTCATGATGGCTTTACCTGATCAATCACTGTGTAAAGTGACTGGAGTTGATAACAAAGTCAGGTTTAGACCAAAATGCCTTTTTTAACCCTGTATGGTATTGCACCTGTAAATACTGTAGTGAATTCTGAGATAATTTTTTGGTTCAGGTTCTCTCTCTCTCTCGCTCTCTCTCTCTCTCTCTCTCTCTCTCTCTCTCTCTCTCGCTCTCTCTCTCTCTCTCTCCACACACATCTCATATTTATTTGTCTCTTGAAGTGTGGAAAAATGTTTCCAAATCTATGTAGGTCAGGGTCAGTGTATTTACGTAAGGCAACAGCTATAGGGCAGGTCCTAAAAGGACACCTGCACTTAAGACAGAATGTGATGTGTGTGTGATGTAAATTCCTGACTAGAAACATGGCAACCTGAGAGGAAGCTGTGCAGCTTTTTGGCACCTACTTTTTTTGCTAGAGTGAATTTGCATCTTGCCAGCCCAGAATAAACACTCTGGCAGACAGGTTTGTGTTCTGCGCCTCTATTCCTCTGTTCCTCTATTCCTTTGTACCACTCACTCCTCCCCTGCAATGTAACCTGCTGCTTCTCCTACAGATGCTGTAACAGACGTGAAGATCGTCCCCAACCTTCCAGAAGCTGTGGAGGTCAACAGCACCGTGGTCCTAAACTGCATGTCCAAGGGCTCCTTGCTCTCCTACACGTGGCTGAATGGTTCTGCCCCCATGGTGGTGGACGGGCAGCACATCACGATTAACGGGAGCCAGCTGATCATCAAAAGTATCGTCCGAGGCGAATTGAGCGGACCCATATACTGCACCGCCAAGAACAAGCTTCAGTCAGCCACAAGCCCTGCCTTCAACCTCACCGTCAACTGTGAGTATCTGGAGATAGGCACAGGTTGCACAAATGGACACACCCGCATGCCGAATCATCGTGCGTGCACACTAACCGGCAGCACTAGCTGGAGGGTAGGCTCGGTGGTTTACAGAAAGCTTTTCATTTAGTAATTGTTTATATTATGCTACTTTCAGAACCCACAAAAACTGCAAGCCTAGTTGAGGTGAGATATAAACAATAAAGTAAGTGCACTTTGGTAGCTCTTGATGGCATTTGCATTATACATGAGCACCATAATGACATTATACCATTATGCACATACACAGACCTATTTGGTTTATTGCTCTCCTACACGTGGGATCTGGACCCATACAACTGTAAAGCTGCTTTGTGACAACGTGTGTTGTAGGAAGCGCTATATAAATAAATTTGACTTGACTTTATTATCAGCAGCCATCTTGCCCACATTCTGACAATAATCTTTCCTCAGAAGGAGCCTTTTCATTTTGAAATGAACCCTTATCAGTGTCATGAAACTACTACCTATGGTATGCAGCCTAAACTGAATTTAGGCCAATGTTACCTTCATTTTCCATTTAGCTTTGTGCAAAAGGCAACATTTCACTCGTTGTTTTGAGACAGGCACGTTTGAGTGCGGCCTTTAGACAATGTCGCTCTTCTTTTTTATATACCACTAAACCCATAGCCTCAATACTGTTGACATGAATAGTAATAAGATTTTCATTTGCGTATGTGCAAATTGGCCAGCTGTGGTCTCAGCTCTTACAGGTGGTGTGACCTACACCATGGTAAACACCATGGGATTGGAACCAAGACCATGACTTCTACAGACAGGTTTCAGTGCAGCTGAGTGGAAATATTCTCAGATAAGACCATGCTGGCCAATGTTGTGCAGTTCATCTGGTTGGGTGCATCTAGCAGAAGTGTGTGTGCTTGTAACTGAATAAAAAATAATGTGCCAGTGTAAATTTGACTGCAGTCTGCACAGCTGTAGTTTAAACCTGAGTCACTGCGCAGAGTTTATTGGGTGCACCACCCACCTGTGCAGTGGTGTGTGTTGTATAAACTAAGCTACCACAATTCTTGTCAGAGGTGCTACGTTGGTATAACAGTTGCTGCTCTTGTAGTTCTTAGGACTAGATAGAAACAGTCCTATGATCTTTTCTAAAGGACATTGCATTAAAGATTTACATACATTTGATATATGATTTTTTAAATCTGAATTCTTAAGACCGATACTTTTGAGTTAACAGTACCAGAGTATACACAGGCCTTTATAAATCTCTACTTTAGCAATGCTGTGAATAGTACTTTGTAGGTTTTGTGGTTTGGGCGTGGCATGCATGGACCTGAAGGTATAGTCCAGGTACAGTAAATTAGCCAAGCTTGATTCATACTGTCAAAGGTAAATATGTGTTTCAGCTGTCAACCAGTGAAGTCTTACACTTCTGAAATTTACCAACATCACACGTGGCATTAGAGGAGTCACCAGGGAGGACATCCTGCCTCAACAGTAGATTCTGCCCAATCCACAGATTTAAGTCTGTGGAGAGGGCCACACTGAGTGGTCCCCTTTTGAAATTTAAAATGTAATGTAAATGTAAAATGATAAATTTGAAAGTGTAATCCCGCCACCTTTAATGCTCCAATTGACCAGATGGCCCAGAGAGCGTTGCTATGACGAGAGTACCAGCAGACGCAATCCTGAAGAAAGGTTCCAACCTGACCCTCTCGTGCTCGGCTCAGTCTAGCCCTGCTGCCGATCTCTTTTGGTATCTGAATGGACTTCAGCTGCCCGCGAAGGGTAGCACAGTCGTCCTGTCCAGCCTCACGGAGGACCAGGGTGGCAACTACACCTGCGTGGCCTTCAACAGCAAGACCATGCGCTACACGGCATCCCAGGTCTCCACAGTCACCGTCCTAGGTAAGTTTTGTCTGTCCTCAGGTTGTTTGTTTGATTACTGTGTGGCCAATTTTCCTGTTAACTTCTTTTGAACTAATTAAAACAATTAGCGATTTGGCCAAAACTAACAATCAGTTGTTGTGTTGTATAGGTAATTGTGGATGCCCAGAAATAGCCCTGAGTGTATGTTTTCTAAGAGTACAGACTAGGAGTCCTGTGCAAAACTCATTGCTTATAATTTCCGGCTACACCAAAAATCTTATACTCTGATAAAGGATGTACAGTCTTTTATCTATTAAAGCATAGCTCCTGTGGTTAAGGTTGATGCTATTGAATATGTTATACAAAAAACCTTATGCTGTCTTTCCTACTGTGTCTGTGTTGACTTGTTTACCTGTTGATGAAGTTATAGTTGGTTGGTAGTAAGAAATTTAATATATTTGAATTTTACCAGACAGTTTAAAAATGCAAATTGGGAAGTTGGCAATCAATGTCTTGATAAGATAAAACTATAAAACTATCACCTATCTACCCTGTTATAGTTTTGATTTTTGTCTCATGTAGCTCACCTGGTAGAGCGAGTAGAGCAGGGAGCTAGGGGGGCGTGTGTCTCACCCTGTCATAGTGCTGCAATTCATTTGACAACCGGCGCAGGCTTTCAATGTTGCTAAGGTTATTGAAAATTTTTTTTAAGCCTCCTTTCACTTTCCTGTCACATAAGAGAAACCAGTGCTCCCTCAACATAGATTTGCTCAGAATTAAATATTTGTTCTGCACTTCAGTTTTTATGGCAGTGTTTGAGGGGGGAATGAGTGAGCTCAAGTCTTGCTTCTGTCCAAACCCACCCTGGACATGGTACGTGGAGTAGAGTCTTTGAGTCAGGGGTAGTGGACTTGGTGAAAGCACTGTACTTGCTGAATGGAATGGGTTTGGCCAGGAGCAGTCATGGAGGTGTGTGGGGAAGGACAAGATTGAGCAATGTGTGAGTAGTTCCGAGGAGCTATATCATAGTGTCAGTCACTACAGAGTATGGAGAGTTGTTTGCTTAAGTGGACTATGATGTTGGTGGTAAGGTGTTTGGTTTCAGTAGGATGTCGGGTGTGGGAAGAGAAAGTCTAAAATGATCTGACCACTAACTTTCTTTATGAGTCGGTTCGAAACAGAGTTTCATAAATAATTACAATGAGACTGTGCGATACAAGATTTTAATGTTGAAAGTTTGTTTAATACCTTACAAGTACATGACAGAAACCTGTTCCTCTAGTCTGTAGACTGGTTGCTATGTCAACGTCTCAACTTGACTGTTTACTCTTTGCAAATTTCAAGCTTTATATGGTAGTGTGTCTCCCCGGAGGTATTTTAGTGTGAAACGACCTATGCCTTAAGGGAGAGCACCACACAAACATATACACAGACACATACACCCAGACACTGAAAGATGATGTAAGAAAATGTTTTAAAAGCAACGGGGGCAGTCTTGACAGAAAAGCAACCAAGCTGATGTCATGAAGAATTTGTAGGAAATATTGCATTCAAGGAAAGTTTCAACGTCTTTACTGTCAATGAAGCTGAAGGCATGTCGTGACTGTGAACACCCTCCCACAGTCCCTATGTGACGCCTTCAGAGTTTCAACACAAATTCCTATACATTTGCTGTCATGAAATGTTACTGGTAGTACAATATAGCAGGTGGAGTTGAGGAGTAGCACCACCTGCATAGGCATTCGGGGAATGTTGCACAATAGGTGCTGCTCCGTCCACCCTGATTCATCCCACTATAAGCGGGAGGGGAGGAACCCGCACAAACACACTAGTTGATGACTAAACCCTGCCAGAGCGCTCCGCGCCGTGTTGATGAGGAAGGGTTGGAAGCACGCGTGGTGAAACCAGGTCATTGTCCTGCAGGGAACCGCCATGTTCTCCATGGCTCTTGATGATGGCATGTCATTTGGGCACTGTGTCAACTCACCTGCTCGCTTACATACTTGGTCAGGCGTAATCTGGCACACTGATCGGCATAGCACAAAGATTACAGATAAAAGCTTGAGTGTTACATTCTCTCTCTACCAGTTCTATTAATGTCCCAGTCATTTTCTTTTATTTGAGCAATCGATCTCATATTTAATTTGTACTTGAGTTCAGTTCAATACTGTCCCAGACCTGCCTGATGGCATGGTTTCCCTCTGGTTTCCTCTGGACGCGTATAGAGGCCATCTCTGGGACGAACATCACCGGACCAGTTTCCAAGCTCATCGCTGGCAACAGCACAGCCAACCTGACGTGCAGGGCACAGGCCGGAAAGGCGGACGGTGTGGTGTGGCTGAAGGACGGCAGGCCCCTGGAGACCAACAGCCACGTGCTCCTCAATGGCGACAAGAGCATGCTCAGCTTCCTCACCGTGCTGAAGGAGGACGCGGGCGAATACCGCTGCCAGCTCACAAATAAAGTGAACACAGACATCAGCAACTTCGTGATGGTCATCAACTGTGAGTGTTGTTTGTTCTGAGTTGGAGAAGAGGGGGATTTAAGAACGCTGATTTAGCCAGATTCAGAACCAGAACGGTATACAGTAAAAGGGTGGACAACAGACCTTCCTACTTAGCTGCCCTCACTTTGAGTGCAAAATATTAATTTACTGAGAAATGCTGCTTTATGAAACACATCTTAGGTTTCCAAGATACTGGTGCAAGTGCCCTTTGTCCAGAATTAATTATTTGTGCTCCAGCACGTTTGTGATGTAGCTCTGTGAATATGAATATTGGATTGTTTTTTTCTGTTTAGTTCTGGCTCTCTTTCTCTTGCCATGACGCATGTTTGTTCACATCAGGCCTCTCTTGAAACCCATCAGTTGTATCTGTTAACGCAAATTCTGCTCTCACGTGTGATGTCAGATGGGCCAGAGAACGTGCATATCAAAGGGGAGAAGCAGGTAGAGGTTGTCGATAAACTGGTGATGAAGTGCTTGGCTGCGTCTGAGCCAACGCCCATCTTCGTCTGGAAGCTGAACGGCACGCTCCTGAACACAAACACGGATGAGTACATGATCGACAAACCTGACTACAGGAACAGCGGCAACTACACCTGCGAAGCTTACAACCCCGTCACTGGACTCAACCAGTCTGCCACTCACAATCTTCTAGTGAGAGGTAAGGCTAATAAACAGATTGATGCAGTACAACAGATTAGCGCTCTCGCTAATGCTGTGTGTTGCTTTACATACTGTATAAACATAGGCTGTTATAGTATAAGCACATAAATATGTGTGAGTTTTTCAGGTTGGTTTTTTGCCCATGTATGTGTGGGATATATGGCTTATTTCTGCATATATCTGCAGGTGGGGTGTAGAGTAATGTGCTAAATCTTTGTCACGCTTGGCAGGAAAGGGGGAACTGCATGACCAGCTGTCAGACGGCGCCATAGCTGCAATTGTCATAACTGTTATCGTCATATTGGCTGTCATCGTTGGCATCATCATCCACAAGAAGCGGAAGGTGGCAGAGTGAGTTTGCCCGCTCGCCTTCCAGGCCCCTCTTCCTGCTCGGAGAGCGGCTGCCAGCTCCTCTCCTCCTCCCCCCACACTGAGGGAGTGGGTTTACAGGGCTTCTTTCTCCTCCATACCTCCACTCTGTCATTCCTGTCGTTTCCCACCACCGTAGAGCACATTAACCGTGTCATTAGGGAGTCAAGCCTGTTGGAATGTACATGCGCAATCCTTCCGCTCCTCCGGCCACGAATCACTTCTCACGCACTGACAGATACATTGTGGTCAAAGGGTTTATGGATGAACTGTCCTGATCCCAGGGAATGGGAAACACTTCACTGCTATGTCCTCTGTGCAGATGATTATCTGGTCCAGTAGCCTGCAGGAAGCATTTTCCATGTGCATGAAATAAAACGAGAATGCGATGCAGTTCAGTACATCCTGGGGATGCCATGTTGTAACAAGCAGAATCATATTTGTGCCCATATTTCCCAATATCAGTGGGGAAAAAGACAGCAATTTCTCACCACTATCTAGCCTCGGTGCACTTTAGAATTGGTGACCTTTTTGTGAGGTAAATTTGTTCTCTAAGGTAGGCTTGTCTTCCCTTGGTGTAAAATGAATTTGTCATGGTTTTGTTGTTGTTATTTTTTTTAAGTCCTAGATCATAAATTACTCAAATGTTTTATCAGTGAAGTATGAGGGAACTGAGTACAAAGTAGTTTGGTCAGCTTGTAGTTTCATTGTTGCAATTGCCAGCTGGACACCAGCAAAGCACGGTTTCAGTACCAGCTCTGGTTAAGACTACAATGGATGTTATGTGAATCGAAGCCTGTACACTTCTGCACTTCACACAAATCTAAGAATGAAAGAGTCTGTAGCTCTGTTTTCTTTGGTGGTGAGGTGATACTATTGGTTACTTCCCAATCAAGCAACATGATATGTGTTCTCACAAACTTAAACTTCAAGCTCATTTAAATGATTAACCATGAGGCATGTAATTCAGCAACCCTTGAAAATTACTCTCAGTAACAACATTGAAACCATCATGAAAGGTGTGTAGTTACAATAGTGTAAGGAGCGAGTGCCTGGACGCCTCTCCAGGCGTCTCTTGAGACGGAAGAGGCTGACTGGCGTTACTTGTCTTTCCCGCATGGCTAATTTTCACCTTGTTTCCTCACCCTTCGTAATTTGATTCTTGAGTGGGAGAGGCTTATGGATCCTTGGTCTGTCTCTCCCTCCTCCTTCTCCTGCCCCTCCCCCCACCCCTACCATGTCTTTTCACTGAATTGAACCACCCATGTGCAGGCACATTGATGGAGTGTTGGGCTCTGGGTGTTGTGTGCCTGTAAGCTCTCTGCAAGCTGGCTTTGCCAGCACTGTAACCTCTTCAGGCTGTGGCCCCCTCAGCCCAGAACCCTACTCAGCTGTGGCCCCCTGATCCCAGAACCCTACTCAGCTGTGGCCCCCTGATCCCAGAACCCTACTCAGCTGTGGCCCCCTGATCCCAGAACCCTACTCAGCTGTGGCCCCCTGATCCCAGAACCCTACTCAGCTGTGGCCCCCTGATCCCAGAACCCTACTCAGCTGTGGCCCCCTGATCCCAGAACCCTACTCAGCTGTGGCCCCCTGATCCCAGAACCCTACTCAGCTGTGGCCCCCTGATCCCAGAACGCTGCCCAGCTGTGGCCCCCTGATCCCAGAACCCTACTCAGCTGTGGCCCCCTGATCCCAGAACCCTACTCAGCTGTGGCCCCCTGATCCCAGAACGCTGCTCAGCTGTGGCCCCCTGATCCCAGAATGCTGCTCAGCTGTGCCACCTGATCCCAGAACGCTGCCCAGCTGTGGCCCCCTGATCCCAGAACGCTGCTCAGCTGTGGCCCCCTGATCCCAGAACGCTGCTCAGCTGTGGCCCCCTGATCCCAGAACGCTGCCCAGCTGTGGCCCCCTGATCCCAGAACGCTGCCCAGCTGTGCCACCTGCCTAACCAGGCAGCAGTGCTGAACACTCAGGGCAGAGTGCAGCAGCTATTGCGTCGTACCATAGAGGAAGAGAAAGAAGCCTGTGTGCAGTCTGGGAGTCAACAGTTTACCTCCTGCCTTAGCCAGAGTGTACTTACAGGTCAATCATTAACAGCTGCTCTTTGGTATTTATTGGAAATGTAGGAGATTAATTATTTGTTATTAAACTTGAGTTTTATTAACGGTTAATAAGTCTTTTAAGTATAGACACCCTGTTGGTTGCTAAAACCCATGTCATTAATGATGCTGCAGTAGATATTGCTAGATATTAATTCTGATATTACAGTATCAAGGGCTGGTGAGTGTTTTGTGGGCTTGAAGCATGAAGGGAAAGGACAACGATGCAACCTTTCCAATATGCAAAAATATTCACGCTGGCCGATCTGTTGAACAGATATTGTAGATTTGTTTACTTGATAGCAAGCCAGCATAACATGCACTTCTCTTTGAACTGTCAACACAGACACACACTCATCATCACTATCCGGATACTCACAGTAACTTGCTTGCCCATGCTGTGTCATGAAATTATGAACCGGCAGTCAAATAAAAATGCTACTGATGGAATTGCAACGATCTTGTTTGGATCATCCATCTGTGGATATTTGATATGTTTTAACATTGAAATACAGATATTGGAGGATATGATATATACTGAATGGAAAAGTAGGTGAAATTAGGTCACTGAGATGGCTCTCTCTCTCTCTCTCTCTCTCTCTCTCTCTCTCTCTCTCTCTCTCTCTCTCTCTCTCTCTCTCTCTCTCTCCCTTTCTCTCTCTCTCTCCCTCTCTCTCTCTCTCTCTCTCTCTCTCTCTCTCTCTCTCTCTCTCTCTGCGGACTGTGTGCCTGAAGGAGCATCTGCCACGCTGCATTCCGTTGGTTTCGCCACTAACTGCGCAGTTCAGTGTTCCAGCTCTGTGGCCTCATCCCTCTGCTCTGCCGGGTCCCACCCTTTGCATGGCTTCCATGCGTCCTGAACGTCCCGCTTGGCTCTTGCTCCCAAGCGCTTTCTCATGCCTTGAGCCCTGGCCCACCTTCTGTCCATGGCCAGGTTCTTTCTTACATCCCACGCCATTATAGCCTCAGGACTGCGCTCCTATTGGCCGACAGAGTTAGTCAGGAGCACCTTTAAGGGTCAAAGGATTTTGACTCTAAATTGAATGCTTGAATAGAATTTAAAAGGAGTTTGTTGATTTGAAAGAGGTTTCTATACAGGCAAATTGCTGTATGGTCTTGCATGGTGTGGGGTGGCAGGGGAGGCAATTACTACAGCGCAAAAAGCAGGAAAATGTTTTTGCTTCTTTTTACCATTGACAGCAGAAAAAGGAGGGAATCTGAAGTGAGGAGTGTGGGGGATGGAATGGTGTCAAAATACAGTTGGAATGTTAGTCATGTCCACACAAGTCTACAATCTTTCTGTCGTTTCTCTTTCCTTCTCTCTCATTTTTAGCTGTGAAGTTTTAATTCAGTTTCCCATCTATCTTATCTCTGTTTTAATTCAGTTTCCCATCTATCTTATCTCTGTTTTCTAAAGTTATCTGTTGTGTCTGTCTGACAATCACATTCAGGGATTAAGCCTGTTACATCTTAAACTATACCTTTCTGTACTTTCTGTACCGCCGCACTGTGAGAGGGCCAGAGAACACATTGTAAAATAGCAAAACACTTCTGATTCTTCTGCTTAAGTTTGCTTTAAATTATGAAGTTTAATTTGCTGCTTGTTGTTTTTCCCCCCAGTATTCCATCACCATATTAGAGAGAAATGTCGGGGAAGTGATCCGGTGAGTCCTCCTTTGTTGACATACAACTAAACCAAGTTATTTGTGTTTCTGCCTTAGGCCATGGCAACATGTAACACTATCTTTTGTTGTAAGAGAACAACTAGCTTGTTTGCTTACATTTTTTCTTCCTAAGATATTTTGCTGAGTGTAATGTATGGTTTACTGACTTCTACACTGCTTCCCTTGAAAGGACTATTCCATTATGCTCTATTTGCTGACTTAAGTCAAGGGTGTAGGCACCCAACCATCTGGGTTAGCTGGTAGCTTGGCTGATAGCCTTAATGTGTATACTTGCCTCAACTTCTCTGAATGAATAAGCAAGGTGTTATTGTACTCTGCTCTAACCAGTGGCAAGCTAAAGAGGTTTTCTCAGACTTGCGAAGGGCGTGGCAGAGTTGTGCTTACTGCTAAGAAACAAACTAGCTCTGTTGTCTCTTGAAGAAAAGAATTTAGTCTTCAAGAACAGGGAACATTCAGAAGTGGACCTTGAAAATATTCAGTTAGACAGGTTGTTTTTTTTTTTTTTACTTAGTCACTCTGGCATGTCAATAGCAATGTCCTGAAAAGGTGTAATGTGTGACAGAGGTGTCATGAAACTTAGTCTGACACTAATGGCTCAAATGATAGGGTACACTGTGGCAGCAAATCACTGTCATTTATCCTACATGTATGAGCAACTACATATTTGCCAGATGGAGTGTTATAGTGGGGTGTAATGTGGAATGTGTGGTAAAACATATTTTCTTGCCATAGTTCCGAACAAAATGCCATTTTATGCCAGAACATAGTCATTGTTGTGCTCCACATTTTTAGATGTTTTCTTTTTTTTCTTAGATGTTCTTTGATTTATACAAAAGCTGCCATTTATTAATAGAAGGGTTTTCTTTGTTGTTCTCAGACTACACCTCTTCAGCCGTACTCTTCGACCTCAACAAATGTTCCACCTGGGCAGCCGGAAGAACTGTCCTCAGGAGCAGAGAACACCTTCAGGGCTGGCCCTCGTTCTCATGCAAGATTCCCACTTTTCCACCTTTCCAACCTTCCCTAAGATTTCATTCCAATAAGCATATCTGTTCCATAGCCCTAATTCACCTCTCAAAAGAATCAGGAAAGAGGCCACAGTCGACCCCACTCTGAAGACATGGAGAGGAAAGGTGAGTGCCGGTCAGGAGTTGTTAGCAGATACTACCAAAGCATCCCCCGCGCTCTCCCCACACACACACCTGGGGTTTGATCCCTTTGTCCTTTACCTTAGACCTTAGGCTGAAGAGGACTGTTTGTTTTATTCCTAAAGAAATTCGATAACCCATTCGTCACTCCATCATGCTCACCCTGACCCCAACCCCCCTCAGTGCCTCTTCATCAATCCAACCCTCAGACCCCCACAAGCCTCGGAGTGTCACAGTGTAGCGTCACAGAGCTGACTCTAAAACATCACCACTCGTTCAGAATCGGCTTCAGCAATTTGCCCCACAACTCCCGAAAAGTCAAAGTATGCACTGCCGTGTCAAAGGATTCCAAAGCTGTGGACAATGAAGAGTTGCCAAAGACAGCCTGAAGTTGCCACTGTTGAAGTTGTCCAAAGGCTTTATTTACCTTGAAGTTCCCAGGAAGGTCTCACTGACACCCTTGAGTTAGTAACCAGCCAAACTCAAGACTTGTTTGCCTTTTTATTTTAGCTTTCCCCCCCTATATTTCCATCCTACTCACAAGCTCTTTTGGCGGGCTGCTGGTGATGTCAAAGGGCAGGCCTCAACCTGTTTGGAACGTACCAAAGGGGAAAATAAAGGGAAACGGACGAGACATTTTTGTGGGCTGTGGCATTCCATAATTTTGCAGGGGTGCTGTTGTGTCAGCTCATGGGCTTTGGCTGCAAAGATCTGTTGTGCTACAGTGACAATGTTAAATGTTTGTTTGTATGTTTGTTTGTGTTTTTGTTTTGTTTTGTTTACAGTGTGAACTTCACCTGAGCTGTCAGATTTTAAACTGAATCCACTGAGTATTTTCGGTTATTGCAATTAATTTTTTGTTTATGATACAATAGTAAATGTGTATGTTTTTCCTGTCCAAAGATCTGTTTTCTGTTGTGCTTTTATGAAACCTCAAATGAATGTAGAGGTAAGACATTTTGATGATTAGCGGTAGTGTGTTTGTGTGTGGGTATGGGTGTGTCTGTGTGTTTGTCTGTGTATGTCTCTGTTTTAGGGAGGGGGGGGGGGGGTTGTTTTTCAGTATACATGTCCTAGCGCACACACACACAAAACACACTCCTAAACATACTCTGCTCTGACAAACATTTTTCACATATTGTTACAAAACAAAGTGCATAATTCAAGGTGATGTGAGTCCTTCCGTCATGACACATGTTGCAGTACTGGCATCTTACCATGATTTTACACATCAGGAGCACATTTTGTTGGGCCTATTCTGGGAATTATATATTTCATTTGACCTCCTTGTCAGATCATGTCAGAGAAGGTAAATAGAATTTTAGAATTGAATGTTTTGAATTGAAATTGAATTGAATTGAATTTCGTTTTAGTTTGAAAATTGAAAGTTGCAAAAACAGGAAAATAATCTTTTTTTAATGGTATTGAAAATACTGTATATTAAAGGATGAATAAATTAATGATACATTTTATTTATACATAATGTTTTATTTTGAGTGTCACATTTTCAAGTGCCTCTAGGGTTTATACAGTTTGATAAGGGATCTTTAATCAAATTGTTCACCTGAAATAGTGTTTTTTTTTCATATTTGTATAGCATATATTATAAAATGTAGTCATTTTTTAAAGAAAAGGAACATACACACACATTGGTGATTTGCAATATTTAGTTCATTTTATACATACATATGACAAGACAGCAGCATCTGATTTGGGGATACATTGCTTTCCTCACTTTTATATTTAGCTGGAAATATTCTCAGGTTCTTTCCAAAATAGGCATATTACTAAATTAACTATTCATCTACTGCCATTACTCATAGTGATGTTTATTTATTTTTGTTTAAATGCTTTTCTTAAAAATTTGTTGTATGCTCAATATCTGAGCACCTTCCTCCTCCCCACTGTGGAGCGCCTTGTCTGTGAATGATCTCATATATAAACCAATGACGGCGGTTAGCTTTTTGAATTCTGTCGCGCCATGTGATACCATTGGCTGGAGTAGAGGGGGAGTAGAGGGGGAGTTGAGGTGAGGGGTGTGCCGTGTAGGCACTTGTTGGAGGTGGTGCTCAGCTTTATTCTTCCTTCCACACATCGGACACACCCCTCTGGTCCTTCCACACCCCAAACCTCTGCCTAGTCTAGTGTGCCTCCGGGTGAACAACGATCCATAGGATTAGTTTGCATTCAAAGTCTTTCTTTACTCTTGAGAGCAAAAAGCCAGCAAGAAGGTTTCCTAATTCCTGAGTTCCTAAAGAGTTCTAAAATCCTGAAGGATTGGCTCAAACACAGTACAAGAAACAAGCTGTTAACAGCTTCCTGATAACAGTTGATGACTTGCCCCTTAAATTGCGTTGGTGACTATTTCATGGCAAATACATTAAGCCAGTACAGCATGTTGGTATATCTTCACTTTCCCACCTTCAGTCTGCAACCACACCAGTCTCCATTACAGATTACCCCGTAAGACCACTACCCTCGCTCCATCACCATGGTGCAGAACTAGCAGTGTTGTGGAAACCAAAGGTCCTCCTCTACTGTACTACACTGAATGTAAACAATTCAATAAATGTACAATGTGAGAAAGGAAAGCTTCTGAGGTCTACTCTCTGTTTGGGATTCAAAGAAGAGCTTTTACCTTCTGGCAGTGGCTATGTAATTTGCGGTGTGTGATTTGTAATCTACGCATGACGCTAAAACACACACAAGGACCAGGTTAGCTACCTCTAAAGCTGAAGACCTGGTAATCATTAGTCTGATTGTGTCTGTACACTGCATTCACAGCAAGAGCATGGACATTTGTGTGTACGCATGTGTATAAATGATTTGCGTTGTGTCCACACCAATGGCTGTGCATTACTTGCCTGTGTTTATTTGTGCGATTACCATGTATGTCTGCTTTGCTGTGGTTCATGAGACCCAGGGAACAAAACGCACACTTTCAGGTCCTAGCCCTCCCGCCCTGTCTTTCTCCGCCTCTATTTTAGTGTGCAAGTATTTCAGTTTTGCTGGTTTCCACTGTCTGCCTTTTGCCCTTCATTCGCACTACTTTGCCTGTGGATGAAACTTGTTTATCCAGTCTTGTGACTACGTTAACCTATAATTACTCAGCAGCCTGTGTGTGCGTGTGTGTTTTAGAGTTCCATAGCTCAACTTGCTCCTGCAGGTCCGGATGTTTTCTCTGATGTGTCATTTTCTTTTCTGATTCCACACAGTCGCATTTCTCCTGCTCAGAGTGTAGTGTCTGCAGTCTCCTGTTCTACTTCATATGCAGCTGTTTGAGTGTGTTTAAACTGGGTAACAAGTGTAAGGATCTTTCAAGCCCTAGTGTCTGGTACTTTACTGGTGTACCAGCCAGTACCAAGCTTCTGTACTGTACTACTTTTCCTATTTTACAGGAACATGGTCACACTGACAGTCTGTTTGGACAGTTCATCAATGTAGTCTTTAAGCAGTGTTTGTGTTTGGTGAAGTAGTCTTGTGCCTGTCGGAGAGAACAAAGACTCATCAGGTCTCTTTTCAGGGTAGGGACACTTGCGAAAGAAGATGGAAGATGGTTTGTGGCTTTGTGCGCAGAGTCACAGAACACAGATGAGGTCACGATCGAGTGAAAGCTTCAGTAAGGTGCTTTGTTGTTGGCTGACGGTTAAAGAGGAATGCTATTAATTTCCCCCTCCCACAGATGTAAACCATGGCTCTAATGGAGGTTTTGCAGCACCATTTGATCATACCGTCTTCACTATTGCTGGAATGGGCGTGTAAAGTGATGTCATCTTTTGGTCTTTCAAAACTCTTCATGTGTGAAAATATCAGAATTAGCCAGTTGACCCAGTACACACGCACATACACACACACACAATTCTAGCAGCGTTGTGGCTTGCATTACTAGGATCCAACTCTGTGTTGGGGAGCATGAAGTCCCACTGAAATTCCTCCATAATTATCCTCTGGCAGCAAGTCCTGTCCTGCCGCCTTCTCGGGAACGCACCAACGAGCTCAGGGGGAGAGAAAATACCTGGAGGACAAATGGTGGCCTAATCCCCATCAATTTCTCATTGACAAATCAGTCTTGACACAGAATGAGGGACACTAAACATGCAATCAGGAACGCGAGCCAGTGTAGTGATACCTGCTAAACTCTTGGCCAGTGCCATATTTATTCATTTTAGTCAAGACTGTTTCTTTACCATAAGTTTCCCTTAAACAAAAATTGAAGCATGTGCATTATATCTAACATGTATACATATATATATATATATATATATATATATATATATATATCTTAGTGCACATTTTGAGATATTATCTCGGAAGAAAAAAATTTATGTGTGACAAATAAAATGACAGCTTGAAAGAAAAAAAAATGTGTTACACCATACCTGTGAAAAACTAAACAGCTTTGTTTTAAAAAAAACCTGACTCAAAGTTCATTACAAGGGACACTGATTCATAGGATATGTGTGTATGACTTCATAACTGTGATTATTAACACAGTGACTAGGTCTTCCTGTTAGATACTGCCTTACACTGAGTCAGTTCACTAACTCTGATATTTTCACGTCAAGAGTTTACACACCCATTTCAGCAATAGTCAAGACGGTATGATCAAATGGTGTATCATGTCAATAGATGTGATAGCGATGCATTGTTAAGACAATACATGATGATAGAAAAAAGTCAATGATGCTTTACTTTTGTATTAATCTCGTTGACAATCAGCCTACAAAGTTGTGAAGGTTATGCATGGAGCAGCTAGAAAAACATAACTGCAAATCAGATTCTCAACTCAGAACTCTTATCAGTACTCCTGCCCATTTTGTTGCATTTTTGTTTTAAATTTTCAATGCAGGAGAAACCGGTTATTGGAAATATTGTCACATAGCATCACCTAGCCATTCAATACCACCAGCTAGCCATTCATTCTGTTTGCATAACCGGCAACACCATGACAGCGACCTTGCAGCCACACGACCACCACAGAAGTTGAGTCATGACAACGATTTCCTGCTTTAAAAATAACAAGAGTCTAGAGCTACATGTATAATAAGGCTATGAAACAACATGAGTACATGGGTAGTTCTATTCAATACCGTAGCGGAACCTTGATTTGTGAGATCAAATCAAGCTGGACCAATATGACTGGAAAATTTGTTGTGAATCATGTGCTAGCCATTCAATACCACTATCCTCCAGCCGAGGAGGAAGATCTAAACTCAGGCATGTCTGCCTTCATACTGATATATGTTGCCCAAGGTAATTTATTATATTGGATATTCTAACGCATAAACCAAAAGTTAGAATTAAAAAATTGTGTTAGCAGAGGCCCCTTTGGTTGTGATATGTTATTGACTAAATGTTGACCTGGTGGATCATAGCTGAAATGAATAAAAGAAAGGCTTCTTGGCAGACAACTTATTACAGCAGTGTAATCAGTTGTGTAAGACTGATGTAAGATTGTTTTAGGTAATGATAATGCAGCAGTTTCGCAGCAGAGAACACATGATACAGATTCTGCCTTGGGGATCTTAGTTTAAGTGTGGCTACAGTGGAACACAGACGATAGAACAGGAATACAAAGTTCTCAGAAATAACCAGGAACCAGGCACTATGAGATCATCCTTATCAGAAATGAGTTTGGTATTTTATGATGTACTTTTCTGGCATGTCTGACAAAGTCTCTCATCAGTCAGTATGGACATGTTGCATTCTTGTGATACTCTGATGTTAATGGAAGACTGAAATAGTATTTTGCCATGGTAATGGTTCCAGTCTGTTCACAGTGCACCAAAAATAGCAATGTTCCAAAAACATTAAAAAAAAATTTATTCCACGTAAACACATTAATCATGACTTTCATTAGCAGTTGAATATTAGTTGGAATTAAATATCTCTAGGATTTCAGCTATTTTAGAAAACTATCTTTAAAATTACCAATATAATGATTCCTGATTGTGCAGAAAGGTTAGACCTAACACTTAAATCATTCCCGTGGAAGAGCAAGCTGAAGAACTCTGTAGCTGCAGCTCTACAATGCTTCAACCTGTTTGTTCTTTTTCAGGAAACGCCCAAAAAGATGTTATTATGAAGTCTTTTAAAAGTTCTAATACTTCAAATTAACATTATATGAATATATGAATATTTTGGGAATCGAACACTGTATATCATACTGATTCACCAGTTGATCCTGAACATTGCGTAATATACTATAGCTTCCTTGCTGTTGACACACCCATAACGATAAGCTGTTTAGTAGCTTAGTAGATTACCATAGCATGAGTAAGAGTCACAAAACCTTTCAGACATTTGTTGAGGGAACAAGACAAAAAGCTAATATGTTGCTGTAACTGTGCAATCTCCTGGTTTGGTCCACACTATCATATCGTTTGTGGTGAGCCTTTCAAATCCAGTTAATGTTTCTACTGTGAATCACCAAAATGAACGTCTTACTAAATCAGTGTCAGCTCGAACATGCGTTAAAATAAACATTAAAATGTAGCAGCCTGGCACAAACTGAAAACAACGCTGTCTGGTCAACCACATCACCCTGCCTGTGCAGCTCACTTCCTGTGTCTTGTGTGCAAGAGCACGCTGGTGCCCGAGAGTGAATGAAGAAGTGTATGAATGCTGAAATTCTGCACAGTAGTAAGGCCAGACTTGTTGGGCCCCACTAATGCACATGGTTCTCACAACGTGTTTCTACAAATACATGTGTACATTGAAAGAGGGGCGTCTCTATCTCAGGATTACACATTAGGTATGTCAGAGTTACCTTAACAGTCAGGGGTCACCTTTAGGTGCCAGGATGAAGAGGCTACAGTGACACCAGCAGGCTCACTGCCATTAATACACCCTGGACCACCTTGGCTTTGCTGGCTTTGCTCTTGTATTGTGTGTCCAGAGCTGTTAGTGCTCCAGACTCCAGGCACCTTGGGAACTCTTGATGGCAGGATCCTTGAAGCAATGACGTGGCAGCACCCAGAATGCATCACTGTCAGGAGTGAATGAGACAGAAGTGAGTCAACAGGTGTCGCTCAGACTTATTGCTGTCTTCTCCCGGTCAGCCTCTGAATGACCAAAATGGATCAAATGGGTATTTTTGCTTGTGGTCTACAAGTAATTCTAAACGTATAATGTAAATCTATAATAAGCAATCAATATGCCTGAAGACCTTCATCTTGAGTGAAGGAATAAGTCAGAACACGTAAAGTTCTTGGCAAATGAACGCAAAAGAGGTGGGCCTTGGGTTGTGTGTGTGTGTGTGAGATATATGGTCCTGCACTAATAGCTTTTAATCATGACTTCATCTCAGCTGCTTATCAGCCGATGAGGACATGCTGTCGCCTGCTGCACTCAGCCAAATGAAAACACGGTGCATTTGTTCAGCCATTCATTTGCTGATAGCTATATAAGGCTTACACGAGTGTTTCATATGGCCCTTATAATTACAGCTCATACAGGACCCTGTGTTACCTGTCAGGGCCATCGTCATTGTTTTTGCCTCGTCACTGACTCATCCAGCACACAACCACATGGACACATGCAGGAATCCCCATATCAACATTACCAGCACAGGGTCAAAGATAAAACAGCCGCCCTTGCATCAGTCATTCTAAATGAGGAGATGGGTGACGTAACATTTGCAAAACACTTCTCTTCTTTCATTGACTTTGTCATGTTCATTGCTTGAAAGTATGTGTTGACACAGATTTTTTTTATCATGGACATTGTGTCCATAATTCGTGTAGAACACTGTAGTCACTTTGTTGTCTGCAGTGTGAATGTTTTATTCTAGCAAAATATAATATTATCATTTCTCCCTTTGCACATACCTGTTTTTTGAATGTCCTTTCTGAGAATAAAATGAACTTTTTAAATAACCTTATTGATCCAGAAGGACAGAATTAGTGGAATCAAAATAGCTAGACGTGTGAACTCCATGTTGGGAATTTATGATCCGTTTATTCAGTTTATAGTAACACATTCAGTGGATTGGCAGTGATTCACCCCACCTTCAGGACACTGTGTCAGCATGAATCTGTGTAGAGTATTTAAGGCAGAGAGTAGTTAATTTAGAAGCTCATTCTTCAAAAGCCTGACAGACATTTTTATTACAGGGAGTTAAGTCATTTATTTCTGGAAGGAGGTCCCTTGGAGAATCACTATGAAAGGCAGGTGAACAAGCCTTCTTGTGTGAATGGAAGATCCCCAATCTGTATGGCTTGAACCAGAAAATTTCTCCCAGTTTGGAGATACTGTTACTGTGTATGTGTAGAAAGGATATAATAGGAAGAAATAATTTCCATTGATGTTTTAAGTAGTCTGTCATATTACAAATGGATGTGATACATTTATATAGCAAGATTTATTTCTATAATGGAATGAGTGGGAAAAGAGTGTGACAGACAACATCAGTCAGTAGGCAAAGTAACACAATCAGTCAGTAGGTAGTGCGAGGAGTATTGCATTACCTGCGAGACCTGGGTTAGAAAATGTGTGTGTATGCTGACCTCACACTTCTATGAGTAGACGTGGGACGATACTGTGAGACCACTGGGAGTGTAGCTGCTCCCTGAGCCTCATTTAAACTACAAAATGCAATATCTTTGTAATATTACAAATGAGCAGTAAAACATGCCTATTAATGTAATATTTTTTCTTAACACAATATTTACAAGAAGGCCAAAAGAACTCCTAACAAAAAGAAATACTTTACAGATTGTATATGTACTTACCAAATAGAAAGGTTTATTACTCTCCACATGGCACAGGTATGAATGTACGACATGCACTTTTATGGTTAATCATGTCTGCTGAAAGCATCCATCCCATCCAAGAATGTGTTCCAGAAAGCATTTAAGATTTAACCATTGTGTTATTACATCTATTTCTGTGTGTTCCTCTATTAATAAAAAAGTCTGACAAAATGTACAAATGTGACAGCAGTTTCCTGAATGCCAAACACACCATTATTATGTAAAAGAACTAGAGGATCAGTGATGCCGGTAACGCGTTACTTAGTAACGTGTTACTGTAGTCGGACTACTTTTTTCAGTAACGAGTAGTCTAACGCAACTACTATTTAAAAACTAGTAGTCAGATTAAAGTTACTTATCTAAAACATCGTGCGTTACTATTTCTGCATTTCGGGGGAACGTAGGTTATATTTATTCATTCTTATTTTTTGGCTACACGTTTCTTACGCGGTTACGTCATCTCTGCTCTGCGGCGCCAAAGTCAGATGGAAGGAGAGGTTCGCCTTTAGCAGCTGGAAATACAGGCATTATTTTGATTTTATTTCGGCTAAGGAAGACAACATTAAGGTCCGTTGTACACTCTGTCCTGGCGACAGAGTGCTGTCTACTTTCAAAAACACAACGTCAAACCTGAAAAAAAAAAAAAAAACCGGGGCTTGGCGGCGAACGTAAATTGTTACCGGGCGGGGTGTAAAATTGACTAAATTCAGTATTATATCGCGATCGATCGATCGCCGGTGGTTGGCGCCAGATCGAACTAGTAACTCATTGAATCATAGATGTGGATCAGAGGTAAATAAACTGGATTTTTTTTTCGGCGTGAGATATCGGAAGTGTGGCGTAAGCGTGTGAAGACAGTCAAATGCGTGTGTCTCAATGCGTGACAGTTGGCAACCCTGTAAGTGGGCGGAGTTGAACAGAAAGACTGTCTTATTTATTTATTTAAAAAACATGTAAGCCTATTTCAAGAAAAAGTTTACAAATGCCAGTGTCATTTCTGATGTTCCGGTTAAAATACATGTCAATAAAGTGAGTATTGGCAGAACTGGTAGTCATTTTCATGTTATAGGGGCGGGGGATCAGCCTCTGCTGAAAGTAACTAAAAGTAATCTAACTTAGTTACTTTTAAAAGCAAGTAGTCAGTAACTTAACTGAGTTACTTTTTAAAGAAGTAGTCAGTAGTCAGTAGTCGGATTACTGTTTCAAAGTAACTATGGCAACACTGTAGAGGATGCACCTCTAGAGTCTCCACATCCCCTTGGCTACTGCCTAAAAAAAGGGAACCCATCCTCCATTGGGCGGCCCACTAGCAGAAGTCCATATTTATGATTCATATATAGTTCTAATTCCAGGCCAAGTAGTCACAGTCCCTTCAATGCAGATGGTGAGCCTCAGGTAGGAGTTGGTATCAGCACTTCCTCTTGCGGCAATGGCACATCTAACCACGGCATCAGCACAATGCCAGACAATGCTGCCAGATTTCACCTCTAATCTCCTTCACAGAGACACTTCAAGTTCTAACTTTAAATTAGGAATGGAGTAGTTTGCTATTGGTTTCTTTGTTTGGTTTGCACTTTTCTTTACTCAGGACATGGTTCCATGAGTTTAGTGTAGGGTCAAGTGTAAAACCTTTTAGCTTTTTATTGGAAAAATGCATGACCCCTGCTTTTCATGCTCTTTAAAAACTTAACAACCAATTAAGGAATACTAACTTTTCAGCTGTTGTGAGCCCCAGGTTCTGCTTACTGTTGCTTTGGCAGGTTGTTTAGGCTGACCAACACTGCCCTCTTGTGGATAAACTACAATTAAACTTACAATAAAATAATTTTGTCAAGTAGTCAAGTCAAGAGGCTTTTATTGTCATTACGCCTGAGTACAGGTACACAGTGTAACAAAATTACATTCCCCCAGATCAACACGAATCAACAATACAATAGAAGACATAAAGTGCAACAGGGTAACAATGTGCAATGTGCAAAAAGTGCAACATGTAGTACCAAAATGTGCAATAACAGTACCACAACACTACAATAAATACAACAGACCAGAGATAATTGAGAGACATGACAGTGTAGAGCTGGTACAGTGAGTGGTGTCAGAGATGAGTGACATACTGTGACATATGGAACATACATGAACACAGCAGTTCTGAGGTAGAGTTAATAGATCCTGTGTGAGAGCAGTTAATATTTCCAGTGGGGATGGAGTCATTTCAGTCATTGTATGCTGTGTGTGTGTGTGTGTGTGTGTGTGTGTGTGTGTGTGTGTGTGTGTGTGTGTGTGTGTGTGTGTGTGTGTGTGTGTGTGTGTGTGTGTGTGTGTGTGTGTGTGTGGGGCGGAAGGTGGGGTTTAGTGCAGACTTTTTGTGTGTGTGTGTGTGTGTGTGTGTGTGTGTGTGTGTGTATGTGTGGGGTCAGATCAGTGTTGGTGGGGGGGGGGGGCTGTCAGTTCTGTCTCTGAGAGTTAAGGAGCCTGACTGCCTGGTGGACGAAGCTGGTACAGAGTCTGGAGGTGGAGGCTCGGATGCTCCTGTATCTTCTGTTGGACGGTGAAAAAGTGAAGAGTCCGTGTGATGGGTGGGATGGGTCATCCACAATGCTGGGGGCTTTGCGGATGCAGCGTGTGGTGTAGATGTCACTGATGGAGGGGAGAGAGACTGTCCAATGATCCAATGATCTTCTCGGCTGTCCTCACTATCCACTGTAGGGTCTTGCGCTCCGAGATGTTGCAGCTCCCGAACCAGATGGTAATGTAGGTGCTCTGGGTGCTCTCTACAGTCCCTCTGTAGAACATGGTGAGGATGGGAGATGGAAGGTGTGCTTTCCTTAGTCTCCGCAGGAAGTAGAGGTGCTGCTGGGCTTTCTTTGTTATGAATGTGGTGTTGATGGCCCAGGTGATGTTCTCTGCAATGTGGACACAGAGGAACTTGGTGTTCTTCACAATGTCCACAGCAGAGCCATTGATGTTCAGCGGGTGGTGGTTACATGGTGCTCTTCTGAAGTCAACAACCATCTCTTTGGTTTTATCCACATTTAGGGATTGTTGGTCCTGCACCTCCTCCCTGTACGCTGACTCATCCTTGTTGCTGATGAGGCCAACTATAGTTGTGTCATCAGCGAACTTGATGATGTGGTTTGAGCTGTACTTTGCACTACAGTCGTGGGTCAGCAGAGAATGCTGAACTGAAGTTAATGAACAGCATTCGAAAGCAACAGTCTTTGTTGTCAAGGTGGGTGAGAGCCAGGTGGAGTGTGGTTGAGGTAGTTTGTTAATACAAAGCCGTTTTTGCTGAGAAGATGTGAGTTGAGTTTCAGAATGGTTTGTCATGAGAAATAGGTGCGGCAATCACACTTTTTCTCTCCTAATATCAATTCCAATATGATAACTCAGTATAGCCCTATCAGACAGAAATGAGTGATGTCAGATCTTAAAATTTTAATTCTGCATAGCTACCTCACTGTGCAGAACTGACTGGAATAATTCTGATATATATAAAGTAACATGAGCTTTAATAATTTAAGAAAGGTTAAAACCAGAAAAGACGTTGTAAAGTAACTGAACAGCAAATATAAATTTTAACTTCAATTTAAACCTTTCAATGCCACAATAACACTGCAAAATCAAATAATACTGTGAAACAAAATTTCCAATTCAAATACAAATGATTTAGTGCAAGAACACTTTAAAACACCATAATGAAAAAATATATATAGTTCTACTATTGAACTATTTGTACTATTAAACCTTATTTGATCATTTTCTTTAGGATCTTGGAAATATATTAGCTACACAATTTCAATACCTTCAGCTAGCATAAACAAGTAAGGAATGCTTAAGGTACCCCACAGTGTTTAACAGTAATGTGTAATAATAATGTTTAATGTATTTACATATATTATGTAGATTCGAGTGTATGTAAGGGTACTGCTCATGGAGGTGTGGACTGGGATGCAGATACATTCCAGCTGCATAAAATATGAACTTTTACTGCAACGTTGTGGCAGTAAAATCTCCATCATTTTTATTTAAAAATCTAAGTCTTCCAACTGGGTTTTGTTTTAAATCATTTCACTTCTTTCATTTGCCCTGACATCAAAAAGATGGTGCTTTTGTTACATGGTACTGAAGAGACTAGTATGACCAATTGAGAGGTGGATCTTCAGACCGTTCCAAAGGAGGGAAAGCGACATCACGTTGCTCTGCAGCTGTGGCATCTGAAGTGGCATGTGTGGATCTTCTGGCATGAACCATGCTGCTGTCAAGTTTTTACATCTAAATAAATTTGTTGATATCTAAAAACAAATGTATCACATTTCACTGAACAAACAACACTGAATCACAGTATGAGAATACATACAGTCCTACATTATTTTGTATTTATAGAATGGACTAGTTTTTGATTCTGGTTGCCTGTCTGTGATGTGGAGAGTTGCTCTGAATCCTGAGCTGTGTATTTGTTTATTGTTGCACAATTCACTGTTAGTCATATTACTATTGGATCTACATTGTCTTGAATGAGGGCAGAGCAAGTACTGTACTTTAAACAGCAAGCACTGTACCTACAACATCAGTATGTATTATAAATACTGAGTGAGTGAATTAGTTAAGTTGCCACATTTTGTCAATTGTGATTTTTCACCCCAATCAAAATTTGCCCTCCGCATTTACCCATTTGTGCAGTCAGAACACACACTAGTGATTACTAGGGGGCTGTGGTGCACACATGCCCAGAGCGGTGAGCAGCCTTAGCTCGTTGCCCAGGGAGCAGTTGGGGTTAAGCGCCTAATCCTCAGGCCTGGGAATTGAACCCATGACCCTCCGGTCACAAGACTGGTTCCTTAACCACCAAACAATGAGTGCATTTATGAGTATGAATACTCATAAAGCTAATTATGCACCTTGAACCTAATTTTCATTATTAAAGTTTATTGTTAATAGCAGATAAAAGTTTCTGCATGACTTCATCAGAAATGCTGATGAATGTAATGATAAACAACGATCTAATTTCTAATCTAATTTCCAGGCATCTTATTACCCAGAATCCCCTTAGGTTTTAAAGCTACACCCCCAAAACCAAACCAGTCAGATGATTTACTGCCAAATGACGAACCAAAGTGATTTTTCACAGATTTAATAAGCTAGCGTTGACACTTTGATGCTTAATTGAAAGTTGATCAGTGAGTTCAACACAAGCACCGATTCCTTGATGTAACACATAACATCCCTAGTTCCAGCCATATCTGCAGGGGGAATGCGAGTGGTGTCTTGTAATATGAAGTCCTCAAGGCTTGCAAGTACAATTTAAATGTATGCTATTTAACTTTGTTAGTATTTATAGTGTTTCCTCCCAATTTAGTTAGTTCATTCATAGGCTGCGATGCCAGGCCTAACTGGACCAAAACCAAGTGACTCCATGGGCTGGAGACTGGTGACAAGAGCATGTACTATGGAGGAAAGTATCCCAGTGAATGGTAATCACTTCTATTCTTATGAATAAAATGTGTAGCGCAATGTAGGTGGACTGATCGTTAGAGTGAAAATGAAAAGGTATTACTTGAAGTGTCATTTTTTTGTGTTGTATATTGGATGATAGGTCAAGGTAGCATATGTAGAGCTCATCAATCAAAGCCATAGCCAGTTGCATTTGGCCCTGGCAGCCCAGACCTCTAAAGCTAATTTGTAGCCTTGATTCATTCATTAAGGCCTCAGAGAAGCTAGAGAGTGGATGAATACGTTTTATTCATGAGCAAGAAAAGGAAGCATGTCGTGAAGCAGCAGCCTTACAGATTCATCAGAGTCTATGGCTTCAAGTGTACAGAAGCGAAGAATTACCTGCTGGATTTGGAAGAGATGAATGGCATTAGTGGTATTACATTTTTATCCTTAGATCAACTACCAATGTCTTTCCAACTCCATGAAACATTGAACAGGTTGGATGTAGAAGCACATTTCACCTGTGTGTAAGGGTAGTTTTATACATGGAGACATAATGAGTTGCTTAGCTCATTAGCATGTTTATTAAATTAAAAAGCCCACAGACATTAGAGGTTTGTTCATGAGGGGCACTATACTGACAAGCAAACACAGGCTATAAAAATTGGCACCTTTCACAAACCCAAGGTCATGAGTTGAAGGGTGAGATTGGAAACTGGTAGCAAATGGTAGAAAACTACATGTCCCAAAGTGTATTGCTTTAACTACACTAAGGCTGGATATAGTGTTCTGTGAAAGTGAATGAGAGAACCTGTGTGGCAGGTATATGTTAGGTCATTAGAAACAGGTGCACAGGGATTTCTAGCTGCCTGCCTTACTCATGAAATTGTGAAGCTGTATGCTAAGGGTAGCTGAGAAGGAATTGTCAGAAGGAACTGAAAGGGCTAGTCAGTGGGGGTAGATGAGGGGAACATCTACACCCACACCCAGGCTGAAAAATGTACTGATTGCTCAACAATGAAAAAAGTGTTGCTAATTTCTCATATATATGTCCATTAGTATTTAGGCTGGTGGACGCCCGTGCAGCCCTCTCAGTGGGCACGCTACCAGTCTCTCTGGAAGCCCTTGGGGGGTGCGCCGCAGGCTATGCCTGCCGACGTTCGCCTTCCTCCTCCCGAGGACCCCACCGGGGAACTTCCCCTTTCTTCCTCTTCCTCACTCTCACCGTAACACTCTGTGGGGACCGAGTATACTGACGGCGGGGAGCTGTCCTCCTCTTCCAACTCCTCCCCCTCAAACTCATTCTCGGGGGTCTTCTCCGCAGATCTTCACGGCGCCGACTCTCAGCGGCGAGGAGTCTCTGGAGGAAGGCAGGCATCTCTCTCGCCACACCCGCCACACAGCTTGGCGCAGATGTTCTGCCAATGCCTCTTCCGTGGTAGCCTGCGCCTGACGCAGCAGAAACGCAACCACGGGATCTTGCTGCAACTCCTCGAGGCTCACGGGGTTCTTGGAAGTACAAACAAAAATAGTGTTATTTGCACTTTATGCAGGAAGGAGTTTGCTTAATCTTAAATTAATATTCCTCATGTTAAATATTGCGAAATGCGATTTGTTCTGGGTGTGGCGACTGAGAGCTGTGACTTTGTGGTGACTGAGAGCTGTGTCACTCTAGTTGTGATAATGATTTGGCTAGAAAGCAATGTTTCAGTGAGCCCTCATGACTGTGGTCACCTCTGAACACCTCCCTTTAGTTATGCTGATATAGATTAGCCTGCCAGAGCCACATGCTAATCACTGGCACATGAGCTATGTATGTTTAAATCAATGGTTGTTTAAATTGATGTCCACACACTCAACCTGTATTGTCTATCCTTTTGCATGCTTCTTTCTACCTAAGATGATTACATGCAAGCACCTACAAGCACCTAGGAGATAGTCTGGCTTGCCGGTGGATGTACTAATGACGGGGTTGGATGTGCCGTTGCCGCAAGAGGACATACTGATGCTAGCTCCTACCTGAGGCTCACCATCTACACTGAAAGGACTGTGTCTACTTGGCCGGGGAACTAGAACCACAACTATAACTATAAAACTACTTTTTGACCACAAATACGCATTTGTGCTAGCGGGCCGCCCAATGGAGTATGGGTTCCCTTTTGAGTCTTGGTCCTCACGAGGTTTCTTCCTAATCCCCACCATCATAGGGAGTTTTTCCTTGCCACTGTCGTCTTTGGCTTGCTCATTAGGGATCTGGACCCATACGATTGTAAAGCTGCTTTGTGACAACATGTGTTGTAAAAAGCACTATATAAATAAATTTGACTTTGACTTTGACTCTTTGGTCTGGTGGTGATTATTCAATAACATCCAGTATGCATGCTGTGCCATCTGATAATCATGTAGTCTGTGAGACACACACTGGGACCTTCTGTTTAATAGCTTGCTCTCAGCTATGCATTGGACACTGACAAATGGCAATAAATAATAAAGATACATAAGCTATTGACCACCCCTAATCTCTAACCCTAACCTCTGAAATTGATTCTCAAGAACAAAACAAATTGCACTGTCAGCACCAGAAGAAGGGGAAATAACAAGAAACATTTCCTTGTGACACGTGACATCTCAAAACCTACATGGTAAGCACTTTTTTTTTACTATAATGCAGTGTCTCGTGATTGAATAGAATCCCAGTAGCTGTTGCAGATGACAAATGACCACTAACTCTGCAGATAGCACTTGTCCTTTTTTATTTGTTTATGGTTATTTGCACTTCTAAGTATCAGTTTTTAATTACTGTTATTTGCAATACTAGGTTTTGGCATTGATTCCTGTACTTTAGTAGTTGTCTGGCTCAAGGGTATCTTGAATTCTGACCAATCTATGCTCCTCTCTAGGATGTATTCTGTGAACAGATGCAAAGCACTTTGTAATTAAATCTTGATACGAGTGTCTGCTAAATGTCCTAAATGTAAATGTAATGTAAATGTTGCACAAGAAAACAGAAAGCATATCTGCTAATACTCTGTTTAGCTGTCTGGAGAATATCGAAACACTCTGTTGAATGGTCATCCAGGTAGCTGAACATTGCCACACTAACACATTATAGTAGGAGCTTGTTAGCAAGCTGTAGTTATAGAGACAAACCTATGATGGTCCACAGGACTGAGATGTAACAACCTATCAGTAGAAGCCTTCAGTGCCTTCTGTGCAGTGATGAAATGCCTCTCAGGAAGAGTTCCAGAGTTTTGGGCCATAGTTTTGGGCCATAGTGGCTAAAAGCACCCTTGCCAATCTTTAATTGGCTTTTAGGAATCACCAGTAGATTACTGTTTGAAGACCTGAGAGACCTGACTGGAACATATCTAATCATCATTTCACTGAGGTAAAGAGGAGCACGCCTATGAGGACATTTAAAAACCTTCAAATCTATTCTAAAACTGACAGGTAACCAGTGCAGTGAGTGAAGTGCAGGTGAAATATGGTCTCTCTTTCTCCTGCGGGTCAGGACCCTTCAGAAGTTCTGAACTCGCTGTAGGTGAGAAATAGAGCTCTTTGGAAGAGCAGATAGAACAGCGTTACAATAATCTAGCCTTGATGTGATAAATGCATGGACAAGTTTTTCACTGTCAGCAGGAGAGAGCTTTCTCGGACCTTAGCGATGTTTCGAAGGTGAAAAAAAGCTGTCTTGCATGTAGTCATGATGTGTGATTTGAAGCTGAGCTCATTATCAAAAGTGACGCCCAGGTTCTTAACACATTGTTTTGCATTCAAATTCATTTGATTTAAATAAATCTGGACATCATTCCTTTGTGAATCACTACCAAGAACAAGAACCTCTGTCTTCTCTTTACTTCATTGCAGAAAAATGTCAGACATCCATGTCTGTATATCACCTATGCAGTCAAACAGTGAGCAAATTGATTTAAAGGCTTTAGGTTCTAGAGAAATGTAAAGTTGAGTGTCATATGCATATTGATGATAACGAATACCTTGTTTGCTAATGATATGTGGTAACGGAAGCATATATAGGTTGAACAGTAAAGGCCCAAGAATTGATCCTTGGGGGACACCATGTTATTTTTTGACGTGTGGAGGAAGAGGTACCTAATGCAACATAGTAATCACGCCCAGTTAGGTACGATCTAAACCAGTCTAAGACTAAGCCACTAAGGCCTACCCAGCTCTGTAGTTGATCAAGAAGTATTTCATGATCAGTGGTGTCAAAAGCGGCACTTAAATCTAGCAGAAAAAGGACTGACAGTTTGCCTGCATCCTTATTCAATCTCAGGTAATTTACTATATTAATTAGTGCTGTTTCAGTGCTGCGGTCGTGGTGCACCCGCGCCTGTCGCAGCAGGGACGCACAGACTGGGTCTGTCTCCAGCTGCTCCTGCGTGGGTCCGATCTTGTGGCGCGGGGAGGAGTCCCCCTCGAGCTCGCCCTTTGGTGTCGTCCCTGTTCCGTATAGCTCGGGGACGTTAACCCGTATGGGCGAGAGCTCCCGTGGAGGCGCGGAGTGTCTCTCCTGCCACACCCGCGCCGCTGTCTTGCGGTACTCAACTCCGTCAACTCTGGTATGGAGGTCTCCCGAGCCGCGCACAGTAGGTAGGCGCACTCGGGGTCCCGCTTCAGCTGCGCCAGAGTTGGCGTAGAGTCGCGGCGCGGGGGGGAGGACGAAGTGCGGTGACGCTGCTTACTCGGGCGAGGAGCCTTCTTCGGCCGGGTTGCGTAGCCCGGCATGGTCCTGGTGTCTCTGGTCGGCTCGTCGTTCTGTGACGATGGGGTCGTGGTGAAGGATGAGACACGGATCCCTCTTGTGGCGACAGACGTCACTTTTATTATAGACAGATATTGCGCAATAGCGCACGAGAAACAGCAACACAACGTGTAGACTGTAGACAACGACGAGCACAGGACACTGCGCGAGCGCACATTAAATAGACAGACCACACTAGCCCCATGTGATTACGAGACGATTCACAGGTGAGACAGATTATCACGCGACATAGCCCTCACCACGGAGTTTCACAGACGCAAACAATGCACGTGGACCACGTATACACACGCCCAAAAGGGAGGGGCCGGGGTCCTCAACGTGACAACAAATGATTTATAAATGTTCTACTTTGATCTGCTCTCTGTAAGCAGGTTTAAGAACAGACAACACTTCACACATGCAAATATATAAAAATGAAACCCAGGAAACATAAAATGCATATAACAATACTAGGAGTCATTTTCATACAGGCAATCGTAGTTTTGGAGGATTGCCTGAATAGAATGTGTTTAAGCCTAAAAGCATAAAAATATAGAGTGCTGGTAAATTTACTGCCATGATCAGAAAAGTTGTGTGCTTCACAAATATAACTAATGGGCTAAAAAAGAGATTATAAGGTATGCTTTGGAATATAAGACACCTGTCATTTAAATGCAATAAGCAAAAAAAAACCCTTCACATTAGAATGTTTCATGCTAAATGGCAGCAAGATTTAAAACATGTAAATCCTGGATACATTTTTAACATGAATGTATTAAATCCTGAATACATAATCCATTTTAAATATTTCAAAATAATCTATGTGTCACGGTGGGTCGGCCAGGAGACCACAAGAGGGCGCGTGCACTCACCCGCTCACGCTCTTCGCACACACCCCCTTGCACCAAACCATTTCCCCGGTCCAATTCACCTAACTACTAACACCTGTTTACTATCAGTGTGCACCCCTTCTTATGCTCACAGGTTGTGCAATCCAGTGCTGCACATTCCTTTGAGGACGGAAGCGTCTCTGACGTCCTGCACTACGCCGTGCCTTAAAGGAGAAGACTTAAACTCTATGCTTGTTCATTTGCTCTTTGTGAGCTGTGGATTTCTGTTGCTTTGCTTTGCATCGTACTCATTTAAATTGTATTATTGTCATGGATAATAAAACTCCTGACATGCAACCTCCGGCCACCTCTATACCCCCGTCACATTATGTAGGTTTGCTGGAAATGAATGAAGAAAATCACCCTCAAAGGTTTGTTTTATATTTGAGTGAACATAATACTGGGGTTCTATACCACTGAAAGAAAAAGTAGCACGTGTTAACTCCCTTGTGCAGAAAATGCTTTTCTCAAATACAATTATCTTGATTAAAAAGCAGTTGCTAAAAATGTTTAGATAAGCTGTTGGATTTTTTTTACTTGTGTCTCTGTTCCACTCCACCCCATGCCAGTCCCCTAAACATGTTTCCCTTTAAATAGCCTTCTGAAAGGGACTCTGTCAGTGCTGTGGACTTTCGTCAACTGTGCTACCACAGACACTGATATCATTGGAGACCACATTCTCTCGTGTTTCTCTCATCATGTCTACCGAACCAGGTTCCTTAGCAAGTGAGGGGATGTATACAAAGCTTATTGACAGAAGTGTTGATGAAGGAAACACTGACAGTGCTCAGAGCAGTAGAGATGCACAACCCACTCGTAAGTCTTTTTCCAACAGTATTTTTTGTCATCCAGTGAATCTTTGTTCACTGGTAAGTGTCACTTCTAACATTTCCTACCGAGTTTTAACACTTGTGTTTTCTGTGCTTGTTGGTGCAATATGCATATGCGTTCTGTTTGAAAGACTGATTTGGAAAATTTTGAACCTCGACAACATTTCACAAGTTTCAGTTCATAACATAATGTAAGCAAAAGATCAATCATGACAGCAGTTTTTCAGGCCTTTTAGTTAAAAAAATTATTACATTACATTTGGCACCACTAATGTAATTCTGGCAAACTGCATGAACATGGTGTTTATTTAAAAATTGCAGTAATTTAAAGTTGGAAGAATCCTTTTCTGTATTTTCAGATTCAGGAAATGACAATACATAACATGTCACAGCGTATCTTATACCTCAGCAGTCATTCATTCTGTGATCCAAGCCTAAGGGGATTACAGTGATTACAGTTCAGCAGTTGCTTGGAGAGGTCTGAACTGTAAACTGCACTAGATAGGCACAATAGAAATGGCAAGACACGGCATGCACTGGAGACCTTCTCAGTGTAGTTCATTCTGAACTGTGCCCCAGAGAGAAGGGCGGGCTTGGTTTCCACATACAGAACTTGCACAAACCTGTAAATCTTTCTACCCTGAACTAACACACTTGATGTAAACACACAGAAGCAGGACAGTGAGTGCTCTGAAGAAGGTTGTGTACATTATATGTGCCACTTTCATATTTGGTCATTACTCAGTAACTAATAAGGATGTTGCTCTTACTGTCATGAGTGGTTTCCTGGACAGGGATTACATTTAAGAGAAAACTTTAAACCCTTTGCTTTAGCCTAAACTTGATTCAAATTGTCTAATTTATAGGTTGAAAATTAATATTTCTCCAGATATAGATGAGGTTATAAGTTCATTTTAAGGTGCAGGTTTTTACATTAGTTTAATGTTTTTGATCTAAATTACATGGACGGATTGTTCAATTGGTTTGACAGTGAAATTTGAAACAGTTGACTCCATATATTTCTGTCAGTCCTCTTCACATCTGCTTCTTATGCTGTAATTTTAAGATGCTGATATTTCAACCTATGGTACTTTTATGAAAATCAGTGGCCAACCTTTCCCAGATTCTATTTTTTCTGAAGTCTTGAAACAAAACTAAATCTTGTGCCAATTTCCGCAGATGTACAAAACAAACCACTTTGCAACTTGTTCATTTTCCCAGCTGGAACTGGATGGAGAAATTATGAGTAATGACGGGGCGTAGGCAAAATGTCTTCATCAGAAATGGCATACTTCTATACTAAATAGTATGCCAAAGTAATTTGCCAAAGGAGTTCATGTGCAGTTTATAGCAGTTTAATCATCTAAGTGTAACTATCATATTTAATATAACTGATTTACTGTATGTATCAATTATTCTGTGAAATATTTATTTTTTTGTGTGACATGTCAAACGTAAGAGGAAAATGTGCTAAATAATTATTTCAGTTATTGGACTAGCTAACTATGTAACCATGTTATATTAAATACTCTTAATGATTTTAAACATTATCAACATGCAGCAAGACATTTCGTTCTTTGTGTAATTGTTGCACTAGATGAACTTTAAAAGATGGTGAGTGCTCTCTCATGCATCATAGTGCATCAAAGGTGAGATAAAGCTGAAGAACTTCAAGTTGATTTTAGATCTGTGTTTATTTGCAATTAATTAATTGCATGTTGATGCAACCTGTATTTTTCAGCCATAAATTAGTCTGAATTTGCATCACCAGTTACAGAGACTCATTAGCACTTCTGACACTTTGCTCCCTGTACATCTCATATTGCTGTCTTTGTCCACAGTGATGGTGTGTTCACTGACCTCAGGTCGGCAGTGGAATCATCCGGGACCATACCGAGTGGCTACAGCATGCCTCACTGCATTCTGCCTCCTTTTGCTCATGGTGTTAGTGGCGATCAGTGTCCGCCGTGAGTGTGACTGAATTTGCACCATGCTCCTCTCCATTTCTTATTGGGTGGTTTGTCTACTGACAAGTGATCTTTGCACCAATGAACATATCTCTCACTGCTTAAGATTGTTTACCATTTCACACACAGTCTCAGGGCCCCCATAGTAATCCACAATGACCTCCAACTCGTACTTATTTCCCACCATCTGCACATAATAAGCATGTGTTATCTTTCAAGTGTACTCTTGTTTCATCTTGTTACATAAGATGGCTGTTCCCACTGGAGTTTTGGTAAATGGAAACAGTGTCATTAATCTGGATTTATCTGGATGTTTTCTGATGTGTTGTTAGTAGTGGGGTTTTGAGATCTGAGTTCATTACAAAGAACTTTTCACCAAATGGGAGGACAAATTTGGCCTCAAGCATCTTCACCAAACACTTCTCATCTGATGCTGAGTGTCTGTGTTACACTTGTCAACACTTTTATTACAGTAAAAGCTGTTGATTTTTACAGTAATGGTGATGATGCACAGATAACTCAGACAAATTGGGGGCTTATTGCTTAAGAGATTACAACAATCCAAACATAATTTTGGACTAGACATTTCTCTTTTGGACAACACACTCTTTGAGTCAGCATTTGATATACGGGGGATGTGAGAGGATACCACACCCCAGTAAACCCCTCCCGTTGTATCCCATTTTGGTTTGATGCTGTTATATGATATATGTAACATATTTTAATTTTATCTATAAACATGTTCTTCAAACCAAATCTTGATCAGGACAAAATGTTATCCTCTATTTTATATGTAAATGGGACCTGACCACCAATCTGACCACTTCCCTCTCCTATAAAGTCAAGAGTGGTTCAGCCAAAGTAGTTCAGATACATACAGGCAAAAGTTTGTGGCTGACATATTATGAAATCCAAGGAATTCTTGATAGGGTGGTCAGACTTTTATACTATACTCTGTGCAGTTGTTTTCAAATATTTTAATTAATAATTATTCTCATGTGATCCTCTCAACTTGAGCAAAATGGACTGAGTAACAATGACTTTGTTGTAATCTGAGCAGATAACATAATTAGCTATGTGTTTTCCTAATGAGTCATATTTAATTATGACTCATTTTGAGTCATTTTAAGCTCTGCTTGCTTTCTTGCATTACTATTCTTTTTCCATTGTTTATAGAGAACAGCAGTAGAGCTGGAGGCAAAGGCCAAGATATAGTTTCCCAGAATTCCTCCTCATTTTCAATGATGCAGAAGGGCTGTCCTAATGTGACTGCCCTGACTGAAGAGCAAAAAACAACGAAGAAAGAAAACAACGAACTGATGCAAGAAATTGAGCAGCTGAAGGCCAAAATTAAACAGCTGGGTTAGTGTGTGTGTGTGTGTGTGTGTGTCAGTTTGTACTGGCTGTGGTGGGTATATTTTCAGTTATTAGTAAGGAAGACAAAGTGGAATCTAGTTCACAGATTATATGTACAATCGCATAATGCAATGTAAAACTCAAATAACTTGAATAGAATATGCTTACAGTATCAGAATATGTAATTTATGGAATTTTGTCATCTGAGCTTGTTTGAGAACTCTTGCACAATGGACTGACATAATTTTCAAGTAGAAAAATGTATGCTGGGATTCCATTTCTAAAGCTTCAATCTCTTTCTCTCCCTCTCTCTACCTTTCCCTATCTTCTTCCATCCCTCTCTCCATTTCTCCCTCTCCCCCTCTCTCCCTGTTCAAGAGGCCGGACCGACTCCAAAACCAGTCCGCTGCTCTGAAGACTGGCACTATTTCAATGAGAGCTGTTACTTTATCTCGACCTTTGGTAGGAGTTGGAGAGAGAGTCAGGGGTACTGCAAGTCAAATGGAGGCCACCTCGCCATCATCCACACAGCTGAGGAGCAGGTGAGAGGAACCAAGAGAACAAGAGAAGTCTACAACTTCAAACGTCAGCACTTGGTAGCATGGGGAACAGAAACTGCCTGATCAGCAGGAAAAAAAAAGGCATTGGCCTCTTGTACTCTAGCGAGCTTTTTGTAAACACCCCAGCATGAGGACTAGAGCAGGAAAAAGTAAAAGTGACCCGTTTAGATATTCGAAGAAACGCAGCACGCACTCTGCTAATCACTGGCTTAAGAGGCATGTTTAACTTGCACTGTATTTAATTATTTCAATTTCAATTTCAACAATTTCAACTGTTTTAAGCTACAACTTAAAAAAAACATTACACCTTGCAGCACAGAAAATGTTGCAATATTAGACATTGTTGCTATAAAGCAGGTATCACCAAATGGCGGACCGAACGCCGTCCTGTCCGGACCCAATCACATTCCCGATTAACTGGATACGGACCCAAATGCGAAAACATTTTTAACGGGAGACTATATTTTAAACCGGAGAATTTATTTTCAGACGAGTGTTACGTTCACCACCCATTTGAGTGTTACGTTCGCCCCCCCCCTCCCCGCTCAACAACTTTCGTTCGCCACCGCGGACCCGGACCTAAGGTCTGAGCTATCTGCCAAAAATGGACCGCGGAAAGATTTAATTGATTACCCCTGCTATAAAGCCTAAATAGAAACGGCTGTGGGTGGCTTTGAGATCTGGGGTCACACTGACCACTGCTGGTCTGAAACTGAACTACATCCTGAAAGCAGCACATTCCTGCCACCATCTTTATTTTTCTACATTTTCATTGCACAGCTAGGGAATGTTGATGATTATGACATCATACTTTAATATGAATACAGTTTTTCTCAGTCGTGTTGGTCTAAAGCACTCACACTCCCCTTCATTATCATGAAAATTATGATTCACCCAATTATCAGTTCAGGAGAAATTAACCAAAAAGGTTGTACAAATAGTGTAATAATGATGTACAAAATACAGTTTACAGGTTATGACAACTGGTTCATCACTTTAGAATGTAAAGTCCTATACAATGAACTAATGCAGATATGTTTTGGAGGACAGAACTATTCAATAGAGAGAGAAGTATCATATATTTTGATTGACATGACTAAAAGCAGTTTATAACATAGGAGACAGCAGGCAGTTGTACAAAATTATTTTCCTGACTACACCAAGCATTTGGTATTTGTTCAAAATGAATGAGAAATTGCTTTCATGACATGCACAAGTTACAATGTGGAGGTTGGACCATTCTATTCTGATATACCAAATGCACCAAAGCAACTGAGAAAAACTGTAAAATATTAAAAACATTTTCCCCAGACCATTTTTTCTTTTTTTCCTTCTGTCCTGAACGGACTCTACTTTCCACTTTACAACCTTGTACAAATGAACCAGGGCACAGTTTGAACAGAACAAATATTTATTCTTCAATTTTGCAGTCAGTATAGGTCTCGTGACTGCAGTTCAGCGTTGAACAGCACTGTGCTCAAAATAGCTGGTAATATACAGAAGTGGATATGAATCTTCTGCAGGAAGGTTTCAGTATTGTTCTGCTTTTGCTGCAACATGTTTTGCACATACTGTGTGCATGTTCCAAAATAGTTCATTAACCGCTTTTGTAATGGCATGTACTTTGCTTGTTTTTTCTCTTGTCTGATTCTAGACCTTTCTATGGAACCTGCTGCCACGTGGTCACTGGAACTCTTACTGGTTTGGGATAAGTGATGAAAAGTTGGAAGGGGACTGGTACTGGGTAGATGGAACCAAACTGGTTGGAGGGTGAGTGACAGTAATCAAATCTTTTCTGTTAATGGAGCTTTGAAGGTCTAATCCTGTCTAATCCAATAGCTTAATCATTTTTGAGCCAGCAAGTTAGAATTTAAGGCAAATGTCTGTGGGGGACACTACCAGTCCTGGAGGAGAGGTGGGGTGAGGTCATCAAGCCTTAGCTTATGTCTGTCAGTGCTCTAGGATGAGAAATATTGCCTGCATTTTACATAAAAGCATCAGGATAAACCAGCAAAGGTTTTAACCAATGAAAATGGATCCAGCCAGGCATCAGAGCCCTAGCACAACAGATTCAATCAGTGAAGAACTTGATGGCTGGGGAGTTGAATCAGGTGTGCTAGAGGAAGGGAAGCTCTGAACTGTGCAGTGCTGATTCTGTCCAACGGTAACACTTTACATTAAGTGTTTACTTACTAATGTGAAGTAATGCATTAGTTAACATGAACAACACATGAAGTAACACATTAACAATAATTAACTAACGTTAAGTAAACATTCAACAGTTGCGGCTTCAGTTTTGGCTCTATGTTGCTTGCACCTTTTTTGGTGTGACCTTAAAGGAATATATTACATTGTACTGATTTACCTACATAAGTAATGGGTAACTGGGAAATATCCAGAATCTATCAGCATAGGAACTGAAGTGTGTCCATACTGTTTTTAGCTCTTTAGTCCCTTTTGATCCAAACTAAAACACTAAAGCTCTAAAAAGGTGCGAGCAACAAAGAGCCAAAACAGGAGCCGCAACTGTTACATATTTACTTAACATTATTTAATTATTGTTGATGTGTTACTTCATGTGTTGTTCATGTTATCTAATGCTTTATTTCACGTTAGTAAGTAAACACTTAATGTAAAGTGTTACCTCAATGATTTATAAAATACAGGCAAATGTTTCTGTGGTAGGGATTGTTGAGAGTGTAACTATGTATTTATCTGTTATGTCCTAGTTTGTGAGTCTTTATCAGTAGATTTTGCATGAGCATATTCTCTTCAGCATCCACAATGAGTGAACCACACGTACAGTATTGTCCCCCATCAGCCAGGTGTTTATTTTTGGCAGGAATGAACATGAAGCAATTTATGTATTTTATTCACAAAACTGAATACAGTTTAAACATTATTTGAGCATCTAACTGATGGAAGTGTGTTCAGTAGTCTGCCATCTGTCCTGCATAATATGAAACCCACCTCTCACCTACTGCTGTGCTTTAATGAAAATATCTCTGCCAAAACTCTGAGCCTTGGAGAACCCTGGTAAGGAAACAGCCCCCATCTAATAACACATCCGCTCATGCCTTTTGTTGCTATAGTTTCTGGGAGTATGGGGAGCCCAATAACCACATTGATGAAGACTGTGGTTACATAGTGAAGACTGAAGTTCTGACCCGTGTGGCAATAAGGAGCTGGTACGATGCACCATGCCACATGTCTTTGCCCTGGATCTGTGAGAAGGCATCCAGATAGCGCATGGAGAACAGGAAACAAAGGCTTTATCTACAGGTCTCACAAGAAGACATCACTTTTTTCAAAGACTTCAAGCCTTTAAACTTTTTTCTAGTTATCATGTGTACCAGTTTCAAATAACAAATAATGCTGCATTTTTATATGATAAAAATTTTATATGATGCAATTTTATATGATCATTTTTATATGATAAATATGTTTTGGCCACAACCACACATTTCAAATTAATTTTGTGTAACATTTCAGTGTGCCAGTGCCTCTTTTTTTGCAATGAATCTTGCAAAATGAAAATGATCAGAAGCTTTTAATACCTCATAGCCTCATATAGGCTGAATGTTTGGTCAGTATGTACACTTTTTACAGCTTTAAAGATAAACATGTGTACTGTCTGGCGCTAATGCTTATTCATGTCGGTAGAGGGCAGCATTACAAATATTGCTTCATTTTACCAATGTGCTGATCTTTTGTATTATGACTGTGGTTAAGGGGACTTTGCTATAGACAAGTTCTTTTCTAGGCTTAAGCAGTTATGTCTCTTTGAGGTCTTTACTTCAACAATAAACAAACTTCACAAACCTGGATCCTCAGTAGTGTTTAAATGTCGCGTAACGATAGTAATTGTCTGATACTCGGATTAATCAGATTGCATTAATAATGCTCTGCAGTATGTCCTTGACTTGTATGTTATCCCACAAGGTTAGAGGAGATTCCAGTAGTTGCTGAATCAGCTTCCTAAATCAAGCCAGGAGATTTTTGCCTCCCATGTCTGATTATGAGAGCACTGCCATTTATATTACCTCCCTGATGGCACACCAGAAGTCACAAGAAAGAGTTTCAGGGTTACCCCTCTATGTTTCATTGTAAATATGAATATCTGATGCTATTGAAATAATGATAGTTCTACTGAGCATGTAGTCCCCAGCAGAACTATTATTAACTCTAGTAATAGCTTTGTTAGCTGAAATAGCTTTGAGACTGCACCCTTGCAGGAGTGTGGGTTAGAAGATTACTCCAACTGGCTTGTTTACACTGGAGAACAAATTCAAAGCAACTCACCACTTACACCAGCCTTTTTCATTGTACTGCCAATATATGGTTAATTACTACAGACAATTCATGATGTGTTATTCTGTGCAAGGCTTCTTCAAGGACTTCAGTTTCTTAATAAATGTTTCCAGTCAGCAAGGTTTTGTAGGTTTTCTTATACTTACTTACAAATATTGCCTTCAATAATATACCCACGCAGAGACAGGTCTACACACACAGGCACTCCCAGAATCGCAATCACCCATTATTGATGATTATGAGTACCTGTGCCTTGTTCCCCCTTTAAATTTTTTTAGCACACAGGTACCAGTCATCTTTACTTCACATTGCCAAGCCAACATGAGATATGTTCTCTGTGTGCTTCCTAAAGAGACTTATACCATCAACGCTGCACTGCATTTTTACCTTTCGCTGACTGCCTCGACAGCCCTTTGCTTTCTGTTTTGACTTATTTATGATGGACAACAAAGACTCTCAGCCTCACCCCTCGCCTTAAGTGCCCCCATTGCTGTGAGGTGTATTCTTCTTTAGCAATGCTGTGATGATGAATGAAGACGTCTCCGCCGACACTGTCTTAGTTGTCCATAATAAGTTTATTACAAAAAGAACAACATCAAATTAAGAAAGGTCTCGGGCCAGTGTGAATCTTCCTCTCTCAAGCTTTACATCTCCACACCTATACATGCTAGTTGTTCGTGAAAACTAGCACCCCTCATATTTGCATAATATTTCATATATATTGATAAAGAAAGACGATTAAAAGAGAGAAAGGGGGCCTCAATATTTAGTCTAGACAGAGGCAGGAAAATGGCCCACCAGACCTTTGACCTTTCACTCATAAGGAAAGAAGAAATTAATTTTAGACACTCTTATATTTTAAATTTAATCACTACATAAAGTACTACATAAGCTTAGACACTACAGCTGCTATCATAGAATGTGCAGCCCCAAGGGGCTGAGGTGAACACCCCGGATTGGGGAGCGCTGTTGGTACACCAGACACCAGATCCTCGCCACTGCTAGCCAAGTCTCCCGATTTCATGTGGGAACTTAAGGCAGTGTAGCAGGAGTCAGGAGGGTGCCATGCTGCCCAGGAGTAGAATCTACTCTCTACCTCAAGAGGAAGAGCAGTACACCCGAGAGGCCCTAGCTCAGAGTTACATCCACCCCTCCTCCTCGCCATCCTCACCTACAGTCTATTTTGTAAAGAAGAAAGATGATGAGCTGAGGTCATGCATGGATTATCGAGGGCTCAGTTCCCTTTTGGTGAAATACATCTACCTGCTGCCCTTGGTACCAGAGCAGCTTCACTGGAATAATTATTCCACTAAACTAGATCTGCGTAGCACCTATAATCTAATAAAGATTTTTGATAGAGACTGGTATAAGACTGCCTTCTGCACTTTCACTGGGCACTATGAATACCTCGTTCTCCTTTATGGATTAGCAATATCTTCTTTTGTATTTCAGGTATTTCAGGTATACATTATTTCAGGTCCAACATATGTGACAACCTCAAAGTGTTATCACATTTTTGGGATGTATTTTGTTTTTCTCGATATCCATATATCGTTATCGACTTCTGCTGATTCAATTTGGGTCCTCTAGCTGCAGTCATGGTATGGTCAGGGGCGGAGCTGAGGCATGGGTTGAGCTAGTTACTGCATCCGTTGGCGCCGCCTCTCAGATTTGAGAGGTATCTGCAGATGTTAACAGTTCCTCGTGTCTCATCTATTTTATCCTGTTTACAGGGTACACAGTAATCTGACTACACTTACGCTGCTCCTGGGCATGTAACAATATGCATGATGTATGTGCAGTCCTCAGCACTCTTCTGCACAATAACCTCTATTGCAAGCTGGAGAAGTGTGAGTTCCACTTCTTTGAATTGAGCATCCTGGGTTACATCATCAGGGAGGGCTCCATGCACATGCAGCCCAGCAAGGACCCCAGAGTGCCACAAGCTCCAGAGGTTCCTGGGCTTCTCAAACTTCTATCAGCGGTTTATCTAGTGCTATAGCGCCCTAGCTAGGCCTCTCACTGACCTGCTCTGCAGACAGTCATGATGCCAGAGGCAGAGAGAGCATTCTGCCAGCTAAAGTAAGCTGTCGCCAGCTCACCAGTCCTACAGCAGCCCAACCAGTTCTCCTACAAACCAGGAGAGAAGAACTTGAAGGTGGTTGTGCTCTCTTGCCAAACCAGTGAGATGGTGGTATCTACAAGTCAAGCGCCAGTGCTTCTCCCTTCATGCTTCCTTGCAGCTGTCAACTGGAACCTCAACCTGATGATTGAGGTGGCCAACCCTTATCCTCAATGTCAGCCACAGATACTGTACGTCCCTTCACAGCCACATCCCGCTTGACTCAGAACATCCAGGATCCACACACACCATGCAGTGCATGTGAGTGCATGTTATCGGTGTAAGGGCAAGGGATTTCAGACGCGAAAGTTTACTTTGCGGAGTTTTAAGGTGAAGCGAACCCAAGTGCCGGTCAATGGAGAAAACTGAAAACTGAAACTCACGGATTATAATCAACACGATAAAACTGGGGAAGAACGGAAACAGAAACTCACAGATTATAATCAAGACGAACAAAACGGGGGACAAACAAAAACACTAGCGGAATACTCAATGCGAAATAAAACACTGCAAACACAAAAAACTGCAAACACGAATAGAGTAAAAATAACAGTACGGGAAAACTTGAGATAAGCCAGAAATGGTGCAGGAGTAAGAACACTTGAAAAACAAGGCATAGAAAGGCATAAAGGAGACTCCAAATGGAGAAGGGGAGACATCCAAATGCAACATGAAACCAACAAAGAAACTGGCTGAAAGTAGCAGCAACAACCACAACAACTCAGCAGTGATGGGCTGCAACTGCACTTAAAAAAAATAAAAAATGTAAATGTGCGATATTTTGTCAATTGTGATTTTTCATCGCAATCGAAATTTGTCCTCCACTTTTTACCCATCTGTGCAGTTAGAACACACACACACACTAGTGATCACTAGGGGGCTGTGAATCACACGTGCCCAGAGCGGTGGGCAGCCCTAGCCCGGCACCCGTGGAGCAGTTGGGGTTAGATGCCTTGCTCAAGGGCAACTCAGTCATGGCCTCAGGTCTGGGAATCGAACCCAAGACCTTCCGGTCACAAGACCAGTTCCCTACCACCAGGCCATGACTGCCCTTCTTAAATAGGGTAGAAGGCAGCTGCAGCCCATCACTGCTGATTGCGTTGACGAGATTTGACTCACGAAGTTCCCCCAGCGGCGGCTAGAGGAGCTGCCCCGGAGTCAATTGGTGCCCAATGAGACATTGTGCATCACATTGCCTCATGTGCAGATTGTGCGCAGACAGAGCAAAACTCCGCACATACCGCCTGTGGGTAAACTGCTCCCACATTGCATGCCACATCGTCACTAGTCTCACTTGGATTGTGATTTTCTTACAGATCTGCTAGTGTCTGACAACACCACCATCCTTGTCATGGTGGATCAATTTTCTAAAATTCCAACTGCTCTTCAGGCAAATCAGTCTCCCGGAGGACATTGTGTCAGACAGGGGAGTTCAGTTCACATCCAACCCAAGCAAACAGCCAAGCAGAGCGAACCATCCAAAGAACTCACAAAATTTCTATGACTGTACTGTCAGATGCACCCAGAGACGTGGAGCGTTGACCTCTTCTGAGTGGATTATTTGCAAAGCTCCCTCACAGGTACAAATATTATGCCGTTTTGAGTGTGTGCTTGGCTTTTAGCCTCTGCTGTATCTCTGGAAACTCTCTTCACCCAACTAGCCCACCGTTGAGCCATGGTGTCGACGCAGTGAGGAGGTGTGGGCAGAATTGTACCAATGACTGAGAGGGGCCATCTCATCTTAGCATATAAAAAAGCTGACAAAGCGTGACAACACCTCGCACTATGAGGTGGGAAACGAGTCTGGATCGTGACAAAAGATGGCCCAGTGGGACCAAGAGGTAAGCTGGCTCGTAAGTACGCAGGTCCTTACCATTACCAACTGGCTCAATTACATCACCTATTGGGTCAGCTTACCAGGAAGCAGCCGTGCATCACCAGTCTTCCATGTGTCTGCCCTGAAGCCAGTAAAGGAACGCCCCATTGACCAGGGCACCAGCGACACTGATGCACTTCCCCCTCTCGTGGACCTGAAGGGCGGCGCAGAGTAGCAGGGTAGCAGGACTCCTGAAGACAGGATTGGGTAGTCCAATATTTAATGGATTGGTAGGGGTATGGCATGGAGAAACGCAGCAGGGTGCCGCCATCCCAGATTCTGGATGCAGCCCTGCTCACCACCTTCCACTGAGCTCACCCAGACCAGCCGGCCCATTAACCACCTGGGAAGCCCTGCTCCAGGAGGTTGGAGGAAGCGGGGCACTCTCCCAATCACCCAATTATTGATGATTATGATGATTATGCCTTGTTCTTCCTTCATTATTTAAGCTCACAGGTACCCATCATCTGTGCTGCACATTGGCAAGCCAAAGATAACAGATGCTTCCTGCATGCTTCCTAAAGAGATTGAGACCATCAATGCTGCGCTGCATTTGTACCACTCATACAAGCAACTTTGAGCACAAAATTCAAATTCATGTATTCATATTTCATTTACACATAAATTTGCTGCTTTATTTGTGCCTTTATTTAAATGAAAATGTATATCCCAATCTGAATGATCAAGTTTCATGTTGCCGTTCGACTGCCGTAGTTTGAGGCATGCTCAATTGCTCTGCCACCTCTTTCAATTTGGCAATAACAACAGTCACATCAGCACCAGATAAGGCAGAGATGTCTGCCACTTGCTCAATTAACCTTTCACACTAATCGAGTGTAAATTCACCATAAGGACTCGTCTGCTACCCTTTGAATTAATCTAATGAATGCTTCTGCAGCGTGCTCTAGTCCTGTCCTGATTGGGTACCTGTTGGTTTCGTAATGTTATTGCAAACAGGAGAGGAGCTAGTTTGAATTTTTACATCTTTTTAGCATGGTGGTGAGGTTGAAAATTACATTTCAAGCAATTGAAACACCTTGCCGGTGCAGCTTGGACACATCGTCAGTGATGAACCCAGGATCATTCGGTGTTTTGGGTCTTAAATCATCAGACACCCTCACCTGGGCGACCCAACCGGGGGTGATCAGTCCCCGGTTTGTGTCCAAGCAGCATGCTACTCCATTCTTCTCTTGATCCACAGCCACCTGGAGGCTTTTTCTGCTGCCTCACTGATGTTTTTTGTGGCTCTTCTCTCAGCCAACCCTCTAATGCCAAGGAGCTTGAATGCCCGGTGCACAGATTGTCCTATAAAACCCCTGCAGCCCACCTCTATCGGCTCACAGCGGGCCCGCCAGCCACTTTCTCTGCACATCTCTACCAGGTCCAGGTATTTTGCCTTCTTTCGTTCATGAGCCTCCTCCATCCTTTCCTCCCAGGGGACTGTAAGCTCCAGCAGCACTACTTGCTTAGAGGACTCCGATGTTAGTACCAAGTCGGGCCTAAGTCGTGTTCTTGCAATCTGCTCTGGGAATTTCAGCTGCTTCCCAAGGTCCACTTTTAATTTCCAGTCATTAGCTGGCATTACTAGGCTAGTAGCCCAGTTGGGGCCTTGTGTGCCACTTGGGGTTTTCCTCCTTCCCTGATGAAGGTGATGTTATGCCTTCCTGGGAGCTGGCATTTTTCAAATGCATTATCACGGAATACAAATGCATATTAAGTGAATAAAATTTTTTTTCAGAATTTTTATACAAACTTTGCATGATCACATGAAACTTGATCATTCAAATCGGGAAATACATTTTCATTTAAATAAAGGCACTGTCACGTTGAGGACCCCGGCCCCTCCCTTTTGGGCGTGTGTCAACGTTGTCCACGTGCTTTGTCTGCGTCAGTGGATATCCGTGGTTGGGGTTTTGTCGTGTGATTAATAAGTCTCACCTGTGAATCGTCTCATGAACACGTGGGGCTAATGTGGTTTGTCTATTTAATGTGCGCTCGCGCAGTGTCCAGTGCTCGTCGTTGTCTAAGTCTACACGTTGTGTGTGCTTTTCAGTGTTGCTCGTGCGCTACTGCGCAATATCTGTAAAATTAAAAGTGACGTCAGTCAACTTGCAAGGATTCCGTGTCTCATCCTTCGCCACGACCCCCGCGTCACAGGCACAAATAAATAATAATCTTTATTTGTATAGCACCTTTCATACATACATGCAACTCAAAGTGCTTTACAGTATAAATAAAATAAACATTAAAAGGAGATAAGACAAAAAGACAAAAAGAAAATGTTAAAAGAAATTAAAGATAAAAATATTAAAATAACATAAATGTGACGCTGGGGCTGTGGCGAAGGATGAGACACTGAATCCTTAGTTTCCACTGACGTCACTTTATTCTTACAGATATTGCGCAACAGCGCACGAATAACATATAGCAAGCACACACACAACTGAAGCGCTCACGCCAAATCCGCACCACCCCCTCGCGGAGCTCCTTGGCCAACTCGGGGTCCTGCGTCCTCCGTGCTGCGGCCAGCTGGAACGCGCAGACGGGATCCTGCTCCAGCTGCTCCTGTGTCGGGGGGTCCTCTTCCTCTACAAGCTCGCCCTCTGGTGGAGATGCCTGGTAGAACTCCGGGACGCTCACTCTTATGGGCGAGCCCCCCCGGGAAGGTGCGGGGTGCCGCTCTTGCCACACTCGGACCGCAGTCCGGTAGTACTCCTCCTTCAGCTCGGGAATAGTGGTCTCCCGAGCCGCGCAGAGCAGGTAGGAGCACTCCGGGTCCTCCATGAGCTGCGTCCGAGTCGGCGGAGCTTCGTGGCGTGGGGGAGAAGACGAAGAGCGGTGATGCCACTTAAGGTGGAAACATACTTGCTGTTTGCCCATGCGTTCGCGTACACAACCGGCTGCGTTGTGAACGTTACTGAGAACATAATAGCCTATGTGCAACGCGTGAAACTGGAGGCGTCCACTAGAGGGCAGAACGTAGAAAGGGCTTCGGTATTTTAACGACGCAAACATGGCAACACTCGAGGATATTAGCCTTTGGGTAATTTTACGGTCACGGCAGAAAAAACGACGACAGCGATCCCTTCGTAGGTGGTATGTAAGGCCGTTAAATCAAAGACGTTGTGAGAATGGCGAGTTTGTGTCGTTGCATATCGTTGTGTCCATCTTGATGCTGGTTAGCGGCTACACTGCCCCTAGCGGTTTTGTGTGTATTGCACCTCGCGTACGCGTCGCGTTAACTTTTGGAGGACGTGCAAGACCTACACACCAAACCGACGCAGGATACGCGAAGCAACCATGATGCGTACGCGAACGCGTAGTTAACAGCAAGTATGTTTCCAGCTTTACTGGGCTTCTTGCCCTTCTTCGGCTTCCTCTTGTAGCCTGGCATTTTGGGTTGGTGTCTCGAACGGCTCGTCGTTCTGTGACGCTGGGGCTGTGGCAAAGGATGAGACACTGAATCCTTAGTTTCCACTGACGTCACTTTATTCTTACAGATATTGCGCAACAACGCACGAATAACATATAGCAAGCACACACACAACGTGTAGACTTTAGACAATGACGAGCACAGGACACTGCGCGAGCGCACATTAAATAGACAAACCACATTAGCCCCACGTGATCACGAGACGATTCACAGGTGAGACTTATTAATCACACGACAAAACCCTAACCACGTATATACACTAACGCAGACAAAGCACGTGGACAACGTTGACACACGCCCAAAAGGGAGGGGCCGGTGTCCTCAACGTGACAATAAAAAGTAAAAAAGTAAAGTAAATAAGATAAAACTATTAAGATAATTGGATTTAGAAAATAATAGACAACATAATGTAATAAAGTAAATAAGATCTAAAGCGGATCTAAACAGGAATGTTTTGAGACTGTTCTTAAAACTATGCAGGGATGAAATGCCTCTGAGCTCTTCAGGAAGAGAATTCCAGAGCTTTGGGCCATAGTGGCTAAAAGCACCCTCGCCAATCTTTAATCGGCTTTTAGGAATCACCAGTAGAGAGACCTGACTGGAACATATCTAACCATCATTTCACTGAGGTAAAGAGGGGCAAGACCATGAAGACATTTAAAAACCATCACTAGAACCTTAAAATCTAAATGGACAAGTATTTCACTGTCAGCAGGAGAGAGCATATCTCGTACCTTAGCGATGTTTCGAAGTTGAAAGTAAGCTGTCTTGCATGTAGTCATGATGTGTGATTTGAAGTTGAGCTCATTATCAAAGGTGACGCCCAGGTTCTTAACACATTGTCTGGCTTTCAGATTCATTTGATTTAAATAAGTCTGGACATCATTCCTTTGTGAATCACTGCCAAGAACAAGAACCTCTGTCTTCTGTTTATTTAACTGTAGAAAATTGTCAGACATCCATGTCTGTATATCATCTATGCAGTCAAACAGTGAGCAAATTGATTTTAGGGCTTTAGGTTCTAGCGAGATATACAGTTGAGTGTCATCTGAATATTGATGATAACTAATACCATGTTTATTAATTATGTGTGGTAACGGAAGCATATATAGGTTGAATATATAACGGCCCAAGAATTGATCCTTGGGGAACGCCACAAGTTATTTTTTGACGTGTGGAGGAAGAGGTACCTACATATACCTACATACAGTTAGGTATAATCTAAACCAGTCTAAGACTAAGCCACTAAGGCCTACCCAGCTCTGTAGTCGATCAAGAAGTATTTTATGATCAACGGTGTCAAAAGCGGCGCTTAAATCTAGCAGAAAAAGGACTGAGAGTTTGCCTGCATCCTTATTCAATCTCAAGTCATTTACTACCTTAACTAGGGCTGTTTCAGTGCTGTGGAGAGCTCTGAAACCAGATTGAAAAGTGTCATTTATTTGATTTACTTTGACATAGTCATTCAACTGGATTGACACTACTTTTTCAATTATTTTGCTAAGAAAGGAAAGGTTAGATATAGGTCGATAATTATTAAGAATTGTGGGATCAAGATTTCTGTTCTTTAATAGTGGTTTAACCATTGCAGTTTTAAAAATTTTAGGGAATTCACCCAATTGCAGAGACTGATTAACAATTGTTAGAACTTCATTTGCTAATGAGCTCAGAACCTGCTTGAAAAAACTTGTTGGTAGAGGGTCCAGTTCACAAGTAGAAGATTTTAGTGATGAGATCACATCAAGTAGTGTTACCATGTCAACTTCTTGGAAATAAGACATATTAAAGTTAGGCTGAGTAACTGATGTAAGGGTTGATGGTCTATTAGTGCTTGTTGCTATGTTCTGCCTTATACTAGTAATCTTGTCCCTAAAAAATATAGCAAACTCCTCACATTTTTCAACTGAAACAGTCTCAGGGAAGCCACAGGAGGTGGGGTTTACTAGCTGATCTATGCTTCTGAACAAGACAGCTGAGTTATTATTGGATGAATTGATTAAGGTAGAGAAATAGTTTTTCCTTGCTGATTTCACTTCACTGTTGTAATTCTGCAATGTTGTTTTATAAATATCAAAATGTACTTGCAATTTTGACTTTCGCCAATGTCTCTCAGCCTGCCTACAATCTTGCCTAAATTTTACAATAGATGGAGTGTTTCTCCAGGGCATCTTAATTTTACCAGAGATTATTTTAGTTACCTTTGGTGCCACAGCATCAATACAGTTCCTAACTCTGTGTGTGAATGTTTCAACTAGTTAATTCCCATTTTCTGAGAGGGGAGGGAGGGACTGTATCATGTCTGTGAAGGCCACGGCACTGCCAGCACTGAGATAGCGCTTGGTTATTGTACGCTTTTCACATCTAAAATGTGGCCATGCTTATGAGTTGGGCCTACATGCTGTATGAGATCGAAAGAGTTAAGCATCCTCATGAATTCTGAAGTGATTGGATTTGTGGATATATCCATGTGAATATTAAAATCCCCAACAATTAAAACATAATCAAAATCAATTAAAATCCTTGAAAGCATTTTTTCAAAATCTTCAAGAAAATCTGCATGTAGTCTGGGAGGATGATAGATAACAATCAAAAGAACTGAATAAGTACTGTTGAGTTGTACTGCCAGATATTCAAACGTAGGATGTTCCCCTAATGAGATCTGCTTACAGCAGAATGCTTTATGGTAAAAACATGCAACACCACCACCTCTCTTATTTACTCTGGAGACATTACAATAGTTAAAGTCGGGAGGCGAAGCTTCATTTAGCACTATTGCTCCATTGCTATCAAGCCAAGTCTCTGTTAGAAAAAGAAAGTCCAGACAGTAATCTTCAATTAATTTAGCTATTACAAAAGACTTGTTTGTGGGTGAGCGGACGTTTAGTAAGGAGACTTTGAAGACTTGATGTGTTTGATCAGCATCGCCTACATCACTTGTGCATTTCACTGGGATCAGATTTAGTTTGTTACAATGTTTTGTACCCTTATGTTTTCTTCTGATTACATTTTTATTTCGATTCTGAGAGCCATGCCACCGGCTATTTAAAAGAACTGGAATGTAGCACTGACTAGGAGCATGGGTTCCAGTGTGTCAGACCTGAGAAATCACTGAGTGTGCAGGAGAAGTAGGTGAGTTCCTACAAGACTGCAGACTGTAGTGTTGTGGAACCTCTTCAATCTCCTGGAGTTTACCTCTGAGACTGTGGACAGATTCTCTGACAGGAGATGGTGGGCTCCTGTGACTGACATTACTGACGTTACTGCTGGCGGTTGGGTGCAGGTTCTGCATGTGAGTGATTCCATACATTAGATTATCCACAAGCATTTGAGTCCCAGCCCTGTTAGGGTGAAGCTGATCAGGTTTAAAAAGCTCAGGACGCCTCCAAAAGATGTTGAAATTGTCAATGAAGTTTACCTTCCGATGAGCACAGGCTGTAGTGAGCCAGCTGTTTAGAGCCAGCAGTCTGGTAAAGTGCCCACTGCCTCGACGTGCAGTTGGTATCGGTCCAGAAATGAACACTTCACACCGGGAAAACTCCAGAATGTCGAGCAGATGGTTAAAATCCTGTTTCAGAATCTCAGACTGTTGTTTGTAAACATCGCTAGAGCCGACATGTACAATCAGTCTTTCTGTAGCTGGATGGTCATGCAATATGTGTGGAATCATGGGTATCACTTCACAGTAGTGTTGCCACCTGTCCCGGTTTTCCCGGGACTGTCCCGGTTCTCACGTGCCTGTCCCGGTTTTCCCGGGCTGTCCCGGTTTGTCCCGGTTTTTCGTCTTTTTAATATTCCGTCCCGGCAAAAAAACTAGGTTAGATCAAACCACGATTCAGATTGTTTCTGCACACTTTTTTTCTCGCTGTGTCCATTTTAAACCTCCTCCGGTAACGTTTTACGTTACGTTTACGTTCGCCGCCCGACGTTAGTATCCCGATGGCTAACCCTATTAGCATGCTTATTAGATAGCTGTCGATTGGCACGAATTGCAAGCTGGTGGTTGGGACGACTCTTAGCATGCTTGTTAGCATGCAACAAGCAGCAAATGTATTTGTAAATTAAATATGAATACCAAATTGCAAATGTAAATGGAAGTATTGCATTTGAATTTTTATTTTGTGCTCAAAATTGCTTGTATGAGTGGAACATGTAAATGCAAATTTAGGATTACATTGCCATTTTGCATATTACATTCACCCCTCGCCTTCTGTGTCCCCATTGCTGCCGTCACACATGGTAGACCATTTACTGCAGATAACAGATGTTTAAGATGTTGATAGTCACTGAAATAATTTAAATAAAATATGAGAAGGTTTAATCTGAAGACATGAAATATATAAAAGCATTACCTTGGGTCCCAAATGGTTCTTAATGTTGCAAACAGCCATGCAAATGTCATATATACCTTTTTTAAATGCTGGGAGTGGGACCATCCTGTTGCAAGACCTCATCCCATCAGTAGAATTCCATTATCTGTGATGGTTCAGTTTGTCTTGTTATTTCTAATGAAACCTGGCAAAAAGTAGTTAGGTAGTTATTCAAAGCAATTATTGCTGAAAGCTGTCCATGTAAATTAATGCAGCTGACTAGCCTGCACCATGAAACCTGTGAGAAATATTGACATTAAAGTGATGATCCTGCCAACTTTAGCTTCTTGCCCCATAGTACATTCCATGTCTAGTCTTTTTGTATTTAACACTATCCAAGGTTATAGATCTGTCAAATCACTCATTTGGGATGCAAATCAGGTTATGTCTCAGATAAATGCCATAGTTCACAAACCAAGAATCTTTCTCAATGAAAAACAACTTTTTAATTAGATGTGTGTAGTGTTATGGGGTAGGCATATCAGCAAACATGTGTCAACAGTTTTCTCCTTCCAGTCTCTCTTTGACTCCCTTTCCTATGTGACGCACACTTGAAATTTGCCTGCTCTAATTCTTTAAAGGGATTGCTGATTCTCAGAAAATCCAACTAGATCCTGATTAAATGAGATCAACACGCTAGATCTGACAAACTAATGCCGCCCCTTCAACCTGGGCACTAAAGTACAATGCCCCTCTTATACCATCATACCAACCACACCACAATCTTAGTTCTACGGATCATTTTATTTATCTAGGTTCAATAATTATCATCCCTTGCCATTGCTTCATTTCTGTTTTGCCACATTGTCTCACAGAGTGCATTTATCAGAGTTAAGTTACAGTGAGGAAAATGATTGAAAGGACATTTGCCTCAAATGTGGTATTGATCATAATTTCCACATTATGTATTGGTGGTGGAACTCAAATATAAAGTTCCATGGTCTATTTGAGTGTCTGAAATAACTTTGATCTTCTCATTAGTAGCTTCTTTTCCTTCGTATCTTCGTCAGCATGGTCTACCCCCCTTTTTCCCCACACAGGCCTTGTTTAAATAATTTACCCCATGCCTGATATCCTACAGCAATCAGTTTACCTGCTCTCTCAGAGTTCTGTCATCCCCTTCACTCTCCTCACTATCTCTCTCTCTCTCTCTCTCTCTCTCTCTCTCTCTCTCTCTCTCTTGTCTCCTGCTGTGTGTATGTGTCTCTCTCTCTCTCTCTCTCTCTCTCTCTCTTTCTGTTTCCATCTTTAGGCTTATCTGTTCATCCTTGATCTCCTTCATCCCTCCCAATCCCTCATATGCCCCTCTCTGGAGAAAGGGAGAGAGAAAGAGAGAATTTTTCACCAGTATGTCCAGACTTTTGTGAGAACGCATGAGAGGAAGAGAGCACAGGAGAGAGAGGACTGTCCTTTAGACTGGGGTGAACAGAGGAAAAGAGGCTACAAAAGCAAAGTGGGGCATAGAGGAACAAGAAAGAGATAAAGGACTTGTCAAAAAGAACGAAAACAGAAAAGGTGAGTGACTTTTATGAGCTTTTGGGAAATCCTCCTTTGATGTTTAGTGGAGGGTTATCATGGATAGTATGCAGGTTTTTTGGTGACCTTTAGTTGGTGAAGTTATGAACTTAGCAGAAAGGCTCCCATCATAGCTTGAAAAAACTAGAAATATTGATTGGTATGCCAGTGATATATCCTTCAGAAATGCATCTTAAAAGGAAGGGTTTAGTGATTTGATTTAACTTCATTGTAGCAACAAAATTCACAAAAAAATTATTACAAGCAGATTTGTTAGATTTCATACAACTATAGTTGTAAGAAATGCTGACCATTAACCAACCTCTACTCATAACAAAGTCATTTTCATTTGACTTGACTTGTGTGGATTATTATTAGGTTGGCATCCATGCATTAAATCTATTAGGTCACATACTGCTTTGATATACTTGGGGGTGCATGTGGTAACTATTGCAAACTGAACCCTCACTGTCAAACCTTCAGCTTCTGACCGGCCCCCTGTGAACTACATTCCCCATAATCCTCCTGTTCATTCTCTGTTCCCATACGTTGCATCTGTGTCTTGTTAGTCCCTTTGTCTCTCCTTATGTTTCCTACTCGTTTGTCTTTGTGGAGTTTCATTATGCCTGACCATTTCTGAGCTGGTGCCTTTGTGTCTTTATTTTTGCTCTGTATGACTTATGCCTGCCTTCCTTGGTTTTGCCTTACCGTCTGTCCTTATTAGGTTTGTCTGCCTGGATTTACTGCTGTTTCATTGCCAACATTTGCCTGTGTTTTAATTTTATTTTGAGCTTGAATTGTCTTTTCAATATTAAAGCTATTGAATTTCATCTGAGAGCATCTCTGTCTCCAGAGCACAACACTCACCATCATGTTCTCAAGAGTGTTTGGAATTTCAGTAGCAGATCTGGTCAGTGTCTGACAATCAATTCCTCCAAATCTCCCTGTGCCATCAGGCACCCCCACTGTCTATTCAGTAGCAAAGAGCAGTCAGTAATCGGATGACAGGAGACTGGATTGGAAAGCTCCTGCTGGGCCTTAGGCCATCCTCCTAACCCCCTGCACCTTTCATCCCACCTCTCCACCAGCTCAGAATGCAGAGTGTATGACTTTAAATACTAAATTTCACTGTGCTCCCACAGCCCTCCTGGTAGGATAGCTAGAACAAGGTACTAACAGTACGAATGTCACATGTTCAGTCTATAAGGGAGCCCTTGTATAATCACACTGTTAGATATGTTAGTCAAATGATGTTTCTGCCAAATGGTGTAAGTGTTAAGATTTTTTTACTTATATTTAGGGCAGTTTGATATGACAATGACATTTATGTAAGTATGTATGTAGTCAATTAATGTAAGTATGTAACAGTCATGTATGTAACCGTCATTGTAATTCAGACTTTACAAAAAGAAACAGGAAAAACATTAATAAGAAATAAGAAAATTGGCTGAATGTTTCTCTATTTCAGCAAGAGGCTTATATTATAAACACAGATTCAGTACACAAACATTAACAATTAACATTACTTAAATTTAAAACAACTTACTATATTTAAAACAAGACTACTGTTGTTAAAAATTATGTTACTCCCCACTCCAGGGCAAATGTTGAACCATGCTGATCATTCCAGAACCATCAATCACAACTGAAAGACTCATTATTTAACGCTAGGGTTAGAACAGTGTTTCAGTGTTGCTTCTCCATTTTGTTTAGAAAGTACATAAGAGACTGGGATCTTCTTACTGTTTTAATGGTTCACATCATGTAATGCAACTGACCATCAGATTTTCTTTCATAATCTTGGCATCTTTATTATAAAAGGTCACAATTCAATATTTGAATTTGTTTCTGTCGCTGCTACATCAATGGCAAGGTCCCCTGCTCCTTGTCTCCATTTGTTTCCATCGGTAAGCACCCATATCAACAGTTGCCATGGCAGAAATGGACAAGATGAAAAAGGAGGCCGATGCCCTGAAGACTCAGATTGAGGTATAACAAAGGAAAGGCACAAACATTTACCACAGATTCACACGCCCTCTTTGCTTGTGTGTTGTTTAATCTGGACATTATGAGAGTAAAGTGTAAATAAAATCTTCAAACTGGAAGTTGGATAAAAAGAAGACTGACAGTGCATCCATGTCCAGTTCCCATTACATCTCACAGGTTGTTTTCCATAAAGTGTAATTCATACTTTTTCCACCAGGAGGCTCGCAAAGCTGTCCATGATACAGACTTGGCGTCTGCTGCCACTGGGGTGTCCCCAACGCCCACCATCCAGCCTAAGACCCGAAGGACACTGAAAGGCCACCTGGCTAAAATATACGCCCTGCATTGGGCTACAGATAGCAGGTGAGAGTATTGACAAGTCATTGAAGTATTTTGTTTCAGTATCAGTGCTGTAATAGCACTATGAAAATCTGTTTCACATGTCCTAAAGCAATTAATGTGCATATTGTGTGCAATTAATGCGCATATGCATTTTTGGAGTGATGATCAGTGATTAGACAGGAAAAAAATACCTTGACCAATCTGTGTTTCATCTTAGGAATTATGTATCTTGCTAAGGTTTGAATAGCTGATTTCAGCTTTCATGAACTACTCTCTTCTCATTGTGGGATGTGAAAACAATTGCACATAAAATTGAAACACATGAATAAAACACATTTGTTCCTAGTGTATTGTGCACATCTTAATATGCTATTATTTTTTATTGTAATAGGAAACACATATGCAGAAATATTTTCCACCATAGAGAGCTTTAGTAAAATTTCAAGACATGAGTTATGTGTCACGTAAGAGTTCAACAGCTCAAACCAGTGAGTGAGCTATAATGTACTAAGCCAGTAGAATTTTATTTTATAGAAATCTACTTGATCCTGCAACCATCTTGAATTAATTTAATCAGTTACCAGACTCAGCAGGTTGAAATAGCTACAGAAGTTCAAAGAGGACAACAGTGATCTTCTGTTGCTGTGAGGGCTTCATACTTTGAGTCTGGTACTGTAGAGCATACTGAGTATGTTCAAGGGCCAGATTAATGGTAATATTGTTTCACTGCTGGACTGTAAAATCTGCGTGTGGCATCTTCTGCAATCATTTCCATGTAGTGTAATGTATGCAGAGCTGTATGCACTACATTCAATCCACCAACAAATACATGTGAATTTTTTTACTTTAACTATCACCTTGAATCCCCCTCCATTGTCAGGCTAATGGTCAGTGCTTCACAGGATGGCAAACTCCTTATATGGGACACCCACTCTGGAAACAAGGTGAGGTGCACAGTGTATGTGTGGAAATATAGAAAAAGCCCTATAAAAATGTTCATATTTATCACATTGTGCTTGAATGCCTGTAAATAAATGCTATGTAAAATATGTCTATGTAGATGCTAATGAATTGCCTATGTATATAGATACTTACAGCATATTGAATATTAAAAAAATTATGATTCTCAGAAGCTCTAATTCCCTTTTCCTACATAAATCCAAATAAACATGTGACTAATATATTTCCTGTTTATCCAGATAAATGCTGTTCCTCTAAAATCCTCATGGGTAATGACCTGTGGATATTCCCCGTCTGGAAACCTTGTGGCCAGTGGTGGACTCGACAACATCTGCACTATCTATAACATGAAGACGCCCATTATCAAGACAGTAAAAGAACTGGATGCACATTCAGGTCAGGACGAGAATAATATTTTTTTCCTATTCATGACAAAATGGTCTATATCATGCTTCTTCTGTCTGTGTACTGAAAAGCTTGCCACTCTCTCCATTATAGCATGTTCAGATTGGATATATGTGGATTCATAAAAGTGGTCACTGTAGTCTATTTAACAAGGATAGCATGGACTGTATGTCATTTGTCTGGTTACTGTAAAATTACAGCGATGACTCCTTGTGACCTTTTGCAGGTTACCTGTCCTGCGTCCGTTTCCTTAGTGACAACGAGGTCCTCACTTCCTCTGGTGATACCACCTGGTGAGCTATTGGGCAGGCTGTGGAAAAGATTTACCATGCATTACTCCTACAGTATGTCCTAATTACACTGTAAAGTAAAATAGTGCACCCCTACTATTATATTTAATTTCAAAGAATAGGACTTAATTAATATAAAATAATCCTTTGTTACTCTACCTGAGTAGCACACCCAGTGAGGTATGCTGTAAGGACTTGCAGTAAATCAAATGTCAACCTGCCTGAGAATTAATCTATATCTCCATTTATCCACAATAAGCATAAATATATGGAAATTTTATGTATGTTTTCAATCTTTCACAAACATACTTAGTGTATCTTGAAAGGCGCTATATAAATCTAATTTTATTCATTCATGCATTAATAAAATGTACCACCCCTCGCTCAGGAATAAATCACTCCCCTTGTATTTAATACCTCTTGCTAATCTGTATTTTTTCCATTCTAATCCCCATTCTCTCAGTGCTCTGTGGGACATAGAGTCTGGCAAGCAGAAGACAGTCTTCCTGAATCACGTGGGTGACTGCATGTGTCTGGCTCTGGCTTCTGACATGAGGACATTCATCTCTGGGGCCTGCGACTCTTCGGCCAAGCTGTGGGACATCAGGGATGGCAAATGCAAACAGACTTTCCAGGGTCACTCCAGTGACGTCAACGCCATAGCTGTGAGTGAGCATGTCAGGCACTCAAATCACAGATTGCTAAGTTGACCTGTCTAGTCTCGTGATGGCTGTATATGACTAGGTCTGGCCTTGCATCATGAAGAATTGCAAACTAAGGAAGATGCAGCAGAGATCATAGGGAACACACACACGCATATTCACAGGTCAATTTCTGCAATATACAGCAGCGGAGTTCACAAGGTTACAGCTGCCTGTTTTGCAATCCAAGAAGCCTATGAATATAAATTATGTTAATACTTAAAATGATTTGTGAATATGAAATGTATATAAGAAGAAAAACATGTTCAAACTAAATAATACCACATTGCAAATTACAGCCTGCATTTACACTCACAGATGGGTTTCTAGTCAACCAATAAGCCAATCTCTTATCACACCAATGGCTGGGACCAGTATCAATAATGCTATTGCACTGCAACCTGCACTAACAAAATATTTTCACTTTGTGTGGGATTCTGGCCTACAACTTTTGTACCTTTATCTCTCCTTGTCTTTTTGTTAGTACTTCCCCAGTGGAAACGCTTTTGTGACCGGCTCAGATGACTGCACCTGCAAGACGTTTGACATCCGCTCTGACCAGGAAGTGATGACCTATGAAGATACGCAGCTGAACAGCGGTGTGACGTCAGTGACCCTGTCCTTGTCAGGCCGCCTCATCCTTGCTGGTTATGACAACTTCAACTGCAACATCTGGGACTCGCTGAAGGGCGAGAAAGTTGGTGAGTTGGAAAGTTGGTTCCTGAAGAGCTCAGAGGCATTTCATCCCTGCATAGTTTTAAGAGCAGTCTCAAAACATTCCTGTTTAGATCCGCTTTTAGTTAAGAAACTCTATCTTAATAGTTTTTAAAGACTTAAAAGTCTTTTTGTCTTATCTCCTTTTAATGTTTCTTTTTATTTATACTGTAAAGCACTTTGAGTTACATGTATGTATGAAAGGTGCTATACAAATAATAATAATAATAATTATTATTATTATTATTATTATTATTATTATTATTATTATTATTATTATTATAAGGAGGGAAGGCAGGTGGAGCAGAGAGTGGAGCAAACAGGGATCGGCAGAGAAATGTTTGCATTGTGAGGCCTGAACGTAGCCCTCAATCTTCATCTCTTCTCCTGCTTGCTGTGCTCTTTTTCAGGAGTGTTGGCTGGCCATGACAACAGGGTGAGTTGCACCGGTGTGCCACTGGATGGCATGTGTGTGTGCACTGGCTCATGGGACAGTTTTCTGAAGATCTGGAACTGAGCCACTCCAGCAGCAGAGAGTGGAAGAGCATGAGAAAAAGAAAAGATGAGGCTAGACTTGGAGTAGAGAAGTAGAGAGAGAAAAAAAATGGCCAAGGTTCAGGTTTATTTAAAAAATGGTGGCACGGGGGTGTTTGTGACACTTGCTTGTGACACAAAAGCTGTTTTCTCTCTTTTTAATCCTTATATAATTACTGGAGAAAGAACACAATGATATATGAGAAGTTATAATTTGAAAAAAGTAAAAGTTAACTATATTAATGAATCTCCTTTTTTGATCTTGGGATGACAATTCTATTAGATATTTGTCAAATAATGCAACAGATAAGTTAAACCACTCAGGTAATAAAAAAAAACAAAATGTGACTTACAAAAATAAATAAAGTTTTTTGTTTGCTTCATTTCTCATTTTTGCTTTCTCATTTTCTCATGTTAGATGTTTGAATGTTCGTTTGTCTGTATATTTTAGGTATTTTGAGAAGGATGCTTATTGACCTTTAAAAAAATATATGTAAGATTATTATGCTAATAATTATTATTATTATTATTATTATTATTAGCATCAACTTGCCACTTTTGGGTAAATATAAGCACTACCTATTTATACCTACGCAGTTATGAATGATTTGCATTTTTATCACTACAAAAGTCATTCACTACTTTATTTTTATTTTTTAACAATTTAATTGATGAATTTAAGAAACTTATTTTAAATGCGTGTTGGAGAGATAAAACCAGATGGCTACCATAATATTACGAATTGCTCTACATTGAAACTAAAAAATTAACAGGGCAGCAGGCTTGTATCCAAAAGAAGAGCAATTAGACATTAGCGTTAGTGTTACCAAAACGATGGACAATAGACTGCAAAAACTGGCCTATAGGGAAGTAAATAGCAAATAAATCCTCTGCGATTGGTTAAATGGGCCGCCTCTACAATGAGAATCACGCGAAGTGTATACGCCAAAAGCCAATCATTATCTGCCTCAATTGTAAGAGAGGCGTAAACCAATCCCGTGACACATTATAAGCGAAACGCTTTCGGTCGGTGCGGTGCGTCTAGGCCTGGGTGTTTGCGTTATTTGCTCGGTTGCCATTATTGTATAGCCATGTCATCCAGAAAGTTTTTCGTGGGGGGTAACTGGAAAATGAATGGCAACAAAGAGAGTCTTGGAGAACTCATAACGACGCTGAACACAGCCAGCCTACACGATGAAACAGGTAGCTACAATGACATGCCTCTTGCTTTTCATTTTGGAAATAATCGCATCTGAACTTAGGGCTACTGCATTTAGTAGGATATTCCTACTTTTTGGAATGCCGTCGTGGTGCTGAATATGATGCTGGTTGTGGTCAAAGCTGATAAGGATGAGGAAGTGGTTACGTGTTGATATTTGAGATGCTCTGCAGCCTCTATACATACGATGCCATTTTGTCATTGGTCGGTGTCATGCGCAGGGACTAAACGCCGAAGCTATAAGTGATGACGTATATATTGTCTTAGACTTGATGTTAAATATAACGCTTGCATCTTTATTCAGGAAAAACAAAACTTTCTCCTATACCCAAGTCCTACCTTAAATTTTACACACTTGCAGCTAATAATGGTCTTCAGGAACACCGAATAGGACTGGAACTATCCTGTGCTATAGGGTTGGTAATAGTTTTCAGAATGTACTGAATGTGCCACCCCATCTGACATAATTGGAATAAGTGTAATGCTTTATCCTACATTGGTTAAGACTGTATCTGTCTCTTGTCAACCTAGATGTGGTGTGTGGTGCCCCATCCATTTACCTGGACTATACCAGATCCAACCTTGACCCCAAAATTGGCGTAGCTGCCCAGAACTGCTATAAGGTGGCTAAGGGTGCTTTCACTGGTGAGATTAGGTATGATTATCTCTTTCTTAATTAACATTTTTTTACTTGTTTACTTTCATACTTGATGAAAAATCAACCTTTGTTCACTCCAACCTTATGGTGTAGCCCAGCAATGATCAAGGACTGTGGCGTGGACTGGGTCATTCTAGGCCACTCAGAAAGGAGGCATGTCTTTGGTGAAAGTGATGAGGTAAGGTGGTGTTCAGATGGCTACATCTGGTGGCATCTGTCCTGATGCACTTCTTTCTTTGCATTCCTGTGTTCTTTATCACTACTTGAAGAATTAAGCATCTGCAGTACATATTCACTCCAGTCACTGCCTTGTTTACTGAATTGGTCCATACGCTTTCAACCTCCTTTTACCTAGGAATAATGTGTGGTAAATGTCCAACCTGGTTAACAATTAGCAATTATAAAATCCAGAGCTATTTTTAGATCTGAGGTTTAGCGTTAATCCGGGCTATATCTGTTTCTGCAATTTACCATGTTCAGGTAGGGGTGTGCGTACAGAAAAATCACCAAACTGGTGGACTCCAGATGAGTTGGGCGCTCCTGGTTTAAAACTTTCACCCACCTAGACCTAGTCTAAGGTTCTAATGAGCCCCTTAATCTCTGTATATTGGCTAGCTAGGTACTTAACACCAACAACCAATTCTAATCACTTTTAAAATGTATTCACTACCTATTAAATCAGATCCTCATGAAGTATGTCGGATTTCATGAAATCGGTGCTGTACAAAATTCGTCTTCTGTATTTAACATTGCCATTTTCCAGACAGGTGGTAGTTGTTATTCTCAATTGGATCTTGCTTGTCCTTCGGCCTTTCAGGGCTCATGCTGTGGTTGTTGCCACCAATCATTGTGTATTTTGGAGCCCTCCCATTTTGGAATCTTGCCCTATGGGGCTGTTAGTCACTAGAAAAAATAACTGAGCAATCATGCATCTGACTTGGTGTTTGTTCTCTTGCAGCTGATTGGTCAGAAAGTGGCCCATGCTCTAGAGAGTGATTTGAGCGTAATTGCGTGTATTGGTGAGAAGCTGGAGGAGAGAGAGGCTGGAATCACAGAGGAGGTGGTGTTTGCACAGACCAAAGTCATTGCAGGTAAACAATGTCCACTTCAATTCAGCAGTGCTATTATAAAAGAATGAACTTGTAGTCAAGGTGATTAACATTCTAGTTATGAGGGTTGCAGATCACTTTTCTCCATCTGCAGAATGGATATTGGTTACTATATTGAGTGCCTTGGTTCCATTACCATCTTATTACTTTTGGCACCTTGAGTGAGTGAACAGTCTGTAATGTATAAACCTGAATGTTGGTGGAGTTTAGTCTGAGTAGCAACGTTGATCACAAGATCAGGTATTGGATGTCCTTTTAAATAGGATTTCTTTTTTGGTGTGAACTAAAAATGGCTGTTGGTATAAAGCTGTACTGTTGGTTACTGCTCTATACCTCCTCTGCTAAAGTAAATACAGAACTTGGATGTTTCTCCACCCTTCCTTTGCCTAGAATTCGTTGTTGATTGACACAAACAGGAAGTGCCATATTTCAGTACCTGTTCATAGAATATCTAATGTGCTTCAGATTAATTTTTTAAATATAAATCTTAATAAAACATCCTTTATATCCATATATGAAGTCCATGTTTTGGTGTCAAGTCATTTTAGTCAGAATTCAGCTGTTCTGCTTCTGCCTAGTATATTGGTGAACATTTTCACCCACTGATGAGTTGACATGCGTGCAGACATAAAATAATGCAAGGCTGTTAACAATGTCTAGCATGTGTTGTGGGTATTTTTGACCATTCATCCAGAAGCGCATTTGTGAGGTCGCATACTGATGTTGGACGAGAAGGCCTGGCTCTCGGTCCATCAGATTGTCAGATAAAGAAGCGCGATTCATCACTTCAGAGAATGTGCCTCCACTGCTCAAGAGTCCAGTGGCGGCATGCTTTACACCACAGTATCTGACACTTTGCATTGTACTTAGTGATGTATGGCTTGGATACAGCTGCTTGAACATGGAAACCCATTCCATGAAGCTCTCTTTCACGACTGGATTTGTTGCACAGGTGGCATCCTATCTCAATTCCTCATTTGAATTCAGAGCTCCTAAGAGCAACCTATTCTTTCACAAATATTTGTAAAAACAGTCCATGCCTAGGTGCTTAATTTTATACACCTGTGGCCATGGAAGTGATTAGAACACCTGATTCTGATCATTTGGATGGGTGAGTGAATACTTTTGGCAATATAGTGTATCTGAAAATTGCTGTGAATTTCACAATCTATTGTAATTTGTTTACAGACAATGTGAGTGACTGGGGTAAAGTTGTGTTGGCGTATGAGCCAGTTTGGGCCATTGGCACTGGCAAAACTGCCACACCAGAGGAGGTGGGTCTATTCAGATTATTTTTTCAACATTTGAAGAACGGTTTACATAATTAATTGGATGACTATCCATAGGAATATCAAATGTAGTTTGCCATGTAAATTGATGATTGATAGCAAAAAGGTCCCCTGCAAGAATATTGAGATGAAGTGGTAAGGTGGAGGTCTCCCCTCATAAGAAGGGGAAGTCCATACATATTGCTGCTACCATGAGGTGGTCTTGTGCTTGGATTTTGTATAGACTAAACTTCAGTGGAAGTCATTGGTATTTTTCGCAAGCTTGTTTTGCCCCTGATACTCTGCCAAAGTCCTCATTCAACATTACCTAGAAATTGTCGATCCTACATTTGAATGGCAGCCTATTAGGCCAGTGGTTGTCCGTTTGCTTGGGTGAGGGAGGAGAGCTTTAGGTGACCAGAAGATTGAATTTCTCTTCTTTCTCAGGCTCAGGAGGTGCATGAGAAGCTAAGGGCATGGATGAGAGAGAATGTCTCTGAGGGAGTGGCGGATTCAGTGAGGATCATCTATGGAGGTTGGTATGAGGGTGCTTGGCTGTATGAGCTCTGTTCACACGAAGCTGTCCCTTGTGATCAGATCACCCAAGATGCATGTTGAGGCAAAGACCATTTGTGATCAGGTTTCTTGCATAATTTTTGCCAAAGCACTGCATCACCCTATGTTTATTTTCAGACAAATGTCTTGCAAATCCTTGCTCACATTCCAGAACTGTTGCCAACATTGATCGATTTTTCAGCCCAAATGAAAATTAAGCGTTTTGATTCACATGTATGCCAGCCATGATCATATGTAGCACGGCTTGCTTAACTACATGCACAGCAATTTCCAAATCTGTCTTCATCTGCCTACATATTTTTTGGCAATGACTTGGTGTGGGTGGTACTTTATCACTGTCAAATGCAGGATACTATTCATGCTACAGATTAAATGTGTCCCACACAATTTCTGAAAGTGGTTGAGTGACCATTCACATCTGTGGTGGCCATTTGAGTCACCCATGACTCATGTCAATTCGAGGTATGAACATGGCTTTGGACTCACTCATACCACTTCACATAGCTGCTTGGCAAAGCCATGTATGAACCTAGTACAAATGGAGCTAATATGAAGTGGAATTAATAAAAATCTCCAGTGTTCATTACACTGAATTGTAAGAGCCAGCACAAGAATGAAAAGGAGGTTGAGTGCAAGATCAAGCAACCAAGAAGGCTTTAGTATTTTACATGAGCTATTTCAGGACTTTAAACCAAAAAGAAAAGGTACCCGGTGTCTTCTGTCCCAGCGCTGTTGATTTGCAAGTGTAGACCCATTTTAAAGTTATATCCACCATAAATGGGTCTTGTGTGTAATAGTGAACACGTTTTCCCTCTCTCTCTCAGGCTCTGTGACTGGTGCTAACTGCAAGGAACTTGCGGCCAAAGCTGATGTTGATGGCTTCCTGGTGGGAGGGGCCTCGCTTAAACCAGAGTTTGTTGATGTAATCAACGCACGGGCATAGATGTCCAGGAACGATCACAGGGTTCAAACCCAGCACTTTGAGACCCTAACCACTTACCCTAGGCTCCATAGATAAATGCATTTGTAAGTAAGAATGATAGTAACACCTACCGCTTATCGGTTGAGTCCTAGACTGCCTTTATCCTTTTGAAGGGTCTACTCGAACACGCTGCAGCATGTATGTAGAGGAAGGTTTGGGTGTGAATTTTGATACTGGACCACTGGCTTCCATGATCCTCCCTACCTCCACTAAGTGTGCTTAATATGATGTCAATGCCCTTGGATAAAGACTGCTGCACCTGAGATCATTAACCTGTTTATTTGCAGAGTGCACGGTCTGATCTGCTGACTAGACTTATGTAAGAATAGCATCATGTTTGCATAGGTGAGAAATGGTAACGATGGATCTAGGTTGTGTACACGTTTCCTCTCAGTCCTGTTCCAAAACCTTTTTTAATGCTTATTTTACAACTGGTTTCTATTTCTGGTACATGTACCTGCCCAGATCTCTGAAATGGAAGTGATGGGAGCCAAGAAGCACATGGGTTTCAAGTACTGTTAGTCCAAAGAGACTAGATCCAGTCATTATGCATCAGAAGTCTTACTAAAGCTTTGGTTTCATTTTCCCCTCCTGAGTTTCTAACTAATAATTACAGCTGACGCTTGAGCATGTTTTCCCCACTGAAGAAGCTTATAATTACAGTCATCTGCCATGACTTGAACGCAGCATGAAGAGCTTTCTCACCTCTGTTGGAGTCTCTGATGGTTAGGAGGACAAACTTCACACTCTTAAAAATGGTACCATGGTTCAGCTTCAGTTGCATAGTATAACCAGGTGATAAGTGACTATCTCCACCCCCCCCCCCCCCCCCTGCTTTCTCTGCAATAAATAATTTTGTCCTACATTTCAGTTTTGTTTTATTTTTTTAATGGGGGGGGGGGGGTTGTTCTGTCTGCTGAACTCCTCTTCCACTGGGCTGAGAGCTGTTGTAGTTGTTACAGCCCTGTAGTTGTGATGCAGCCACAAAGTTGCATCATTCTTCTCAAGACCTTGCCATTATTCTCAAGAAAAACCATTTGGATGGATCTGTGTGCACATCTGCAGATGTATAATGTTCAAATTCAATGGACTGCTTAACCCATGTATTCCATATTATGCATTTAAAATTTGACGCATGCACACCCCTGCAACTACATCTAACGTGTTTCTCTTTTCCAGCAACAAACAATCCAGCGGGTTGGAAGTAAATGACCATTTTATTTCATGGCATTTCTTTATAGCAAGCAAGGGTTTTTTTTTTTTCCCCCTCCCCTCTCTTGTTGGTTTGTCCACAGTGATTCCACAGAGAAATGTATGGAGGGAGGGATGGGGACCTCAAGCATGGAGGAACAAATCTGTAATCATGGCAATGCTAGGGGCAGGGGGTTGACAACATAATGACCAGGAAGGGGTGTGATTAGGGAGTGTAGGGTACAAGAATGGAGGGAGGGGGGGGAAGGGTTAAAAGTGCACTCGACTGTGTGAAAGGGTGTTTGCCACACAAATGAGGTGTGTGTGTGTGTGTGTGTGTGTGTGTGTGTGTGTGTGTTCATGTACATTCACGCGCACACGTGCATTTGTCAGCGTAAGCATGCCTGACCCATCTCTCTGGCAGGTGAGTCCTGTCAGTGGGTGTCCATCTGTTGCTTTGACTTTGTGCTTCAGGTCTTCTCACTCCTCCAAAGCCCCCTACCCCTTCTATGGCTCGACTTTGGGTCACTGCCTGCTGTAGTACATTTGCTCACTACTTCAGCTAGTAAACCAGGGCACGTAGAGTTGCACACTGGTTGACAATCAGATTCTCAATCATTTCTGGAGTCACTTCACACTCTTATCCATTGTAAGTCGTGATTTGAATCAGTTTTTGGCTTTTTAAGTACAGTTTGTGTGGGAATGAGCTCACTGTTCTATGATTATTCAAACTGGAAGCATTGTTACTATATTTCCCATCATTGGATTAGTTTGCTCTATCTACAACCCCCCTCCATTATATTTGATCCTCACAACAGTACATCACACTCCAAAGTAGGTCATTCGGTAACACCGAATAGGCTGGAGCAATGTATTACCAGTAACACCTGAGGTTGGAAGAAAACTTAAAAATGCATTTTCCTACAGAACTACCCCTTAAATCTAACTTATTATAGATTTCCTCTAAGATCAACATCCACTAAATTCTCTTGAACTAAGGTAAGGTTTTGTATTTTTTCAGTAATTAATAATGACTAGACCTACCATTTTCTGTTCTACTTTTCATTCGTTGTCTCACGTCATCCTGTGCAAGTGCATGTCACCTAACCTGTCTTTTCAAGCCATGCCGTTTGTGGAAATTTGCTTTCTGGGTTTTTGCCATGCATATTATTGGCTCTGTCACTCTGTAGTCTGTCCAGTCAAGTGCATATTGTTTTTGTGTTTTTGTCCTGCATGTGGGCATCAGCTGTTCCATCTGTCTTGGATTGTATTACATCAGTAGCCATAGCAAACAGTCCTTGGGTCAGTTTAGTGCATTGTGTCATTGTTAGTTTTTCAGTGCAGTCATACTTGGTCGGTGCATATTGTCTGATGGTGGCTGCTGTGTGTCAGGTGTTGTGTGGGCTTTGTGCAGCTGGCAGTGCTTTTACAGTGCACTGGGGTTCCTGAAGTTATGGCCTGCAAAACGTGCTTGATCGCCAAGCTCTTCCTCAATCCTGTGGGGCAGAGAAAGCAAGGCAGTAAGCTACAGTAAAGGTCTAGGCAAAAGTTTAGGAAATGTGGAAAGAAGAAACAGGATGTTTTGGAGACACATCCTTCAGCATCTGTGCAAAGAGTGCCCAGAAGATGAAGGACCTGTGTCTGAAACATCCTGTTTCTTTGGAAACTGTACACCTCACTAAAATTATGAATATCTCTATGTTTATATATAATCATTTAAATTTAGATCCAGAAAAGACCTGTGCTGCAGATTGTGCTAAGGAACCTCTGAGACAATCCAGCACGTAATGGCAGGATGCAAGATGCTGGCAGGGTAAGCATACACTGAGACACACAACCTACTGTCCGTGATCACAAACAAGGACATATGCATTTGTGCTGGATACCCCCCCAAGTCCAAATGAGAGGAAACAGACAGTGGTGGAGAACAAGGCCAAGATCCTTTGGGACATCCAGATCCAGACAGGTACAGTAAATAAGTGACAAACCAACCAGACATCATATTAGACAAGCAGTGGAAATAGCTGTGGCAGTCCCAATTGATGGAAACATTCAAAAGGAAAGAATATAAAAACCTAGAAAGATAGCAAACACGCCCAGAAGAAACCAACATGGATAGTTAACATCCATATTGGCATGGGGTGACGAGGGCACTTGGAAGAGTGACTTCAACAGACCCCAGGAATATCAATCTCAGTCCAGAAATGTACTGTCGAAGGAAAGGCACATATGCTGTACCATACCCTCAAACTCCCAGGGCTGTGGTAGATGGCTGAAGTATGAGGGGAAAAAAAGACATAGCCACCCACAGAAGGGTAGGATAGGAATATATATATATATAACACGCAGTTCTGTGCAGATATTTTAGGTAAGTGTGGGGAAAATGCTCCAAAAATAGAAGTTTGTGAATTAACAAAAAGCAAGCTGAATGAACAAAAAAAGTAAATAAAATCAATATTTTTTGAGACCACTCTGTCTTTAAAATAGCATCAATTCTTCTAGGTATACTTGCACATGGTTTTTGAAGGATCTCGGCAGAGAAGTTGTTCCAGTATCTTGGAGAACTACCCACAGATCGTCAGTAGATGTTCAAATACTTTTTTTGCAACAGTAACACACAAATTATTTTTAGAAATCATACATTGTGATTTCTGGATTTTTTTTTTTAGATTATGTCTCACAGTGGACATGCACCCAAGATTAAAATTTCAGATCCCTCCATGATTTCTAAGTAGGCGAACTTGCAAAGTCGCAGGGTGTTCAAATACTTATGATATATATATATGAGGGGAGAGGGAAAACAGAATGTTTCAGAAGTCCTTCTTAATTAGCTGCCCAAGCAAATGAAGGATCAAAGAACCGGCTGATGAAGGATCTCTGTCTGAAAACATCTGGTTTTTCTGAAAACTTTGTGTACCATTTTAAATATCACTACATTGCAGTTACTCACCTGTAATCTTCTTCAGATGTATATACATACATGCACACACAAACATAGAGAGATCAGTTTGAGGCGAAGTACAAGGGGTTGCCATCCCCTCAGTAAAAGAAGAGACCAAAACCAACACCTTTTCCATATATCCCAACCACCCACTCCCTCAGGTGAAACTGACCATGACTCATGAATGGTTTACAAATGAAAAATAAAAACATTCAGATGTGTGTGTGCACTTAGACCTCAAGAAGGCAAACTATTTAGACAGTGTGTGTTTTACTGCAAGTAAATGCATAACATATAAGCAAACACCGATACCATGAAACACTAATAACATGAAGAAGATAATGAATCATGAAGCCAATAACAGGTGTATATGTGTGTATGTGTGTATATATGAAGGAGCAGCCAACATTACAAGAAGGGATTTGCTATGAGATTTAATTTTTGGAGCCAGATCGCACGTAGAAACCTTCTCCTCAGCTACCCATGACTTGTTTAGGGGGCTGTACATATAAGGTCACAACTGGTATAATTAATGCATGTTTTTAACCTTTAACCTTTGGTGAGTATTGCAGCTGAATTCCAGCTGAAATTGAACAAACCTTTTGTTTGGGAAGCTTATTCCACTGTCACCATTTCCATCACTTAATCCACTGCCTTTGTTAATCAGGATATAGAGTTTGAATTTTTGGATCATTTGGATATTGAGAGGGATTTCTCCCTATGACAGCAGTGGTTTTATTGGTTGAGCTTTAAAAGCCAGAGTAAGCAATCAAAACATTCAGAATAGCTCTGTCAAAAACATTAATTCGAAGCAAATTAAGGTACTCTGTAGCCGTAATGCTTCCTTTCATGTTCATGGGTTTGAATAATTAATTTTATAGTGAACATACTAATTACTTGGAGGAATATTACTGATCTCTTACCTCATCAGCTGGTTGTATTTGGCCAAGCGCTCAGATCTACAGGGAGCTCCAGTCTTTATCTGTAAAGAGAGATGGAGATTGTGTTGAATATTGCTTTGTGTATGACTTGCAATCATACCAGCATCATACCACAAAGATCATCAATAAAAAGTTGAGTAACACACTGAATGGTCTATTTCTTTATCAACATACAAGAAAAAGAATTACAAGCAAATATATGGTCTCAGTTACATACACAATATATGTGTCTATTTCTAAATGTCTGCCTTTATCTCTTATCTGTGTATATAAATCTTTATTTAGTCTTTGTGTATATTTGTGAGTTTATCTGTGCACGACCAAGTCTTTGCTGCTGTATTACTAGTGTAATAGCTTTCTTTAATGCTGGGTACAACTATTAACTGAAGTACTATGATAATAACTAGCAAGGCAAGATAGGTTTTCTTACATAGTACAACACAAGTAGACTTACAAATAAAAGTGGAGTAAATTCCATATTTGCTGCTAAAGAAAGCTCTTATACTGCAGTGATAAAGTTCAGCTGCCAAACAAGCCTGCCAGAAAGGCTGACCTGTTGCAGGTGTCTTAATACAGGTTTCCTAGAATAGACTTTAGTAATGTCTTACCTGTCCAGTGCACAGTCCCACTACAAGGTCTGCGATAAATGTGTCCTCTGTCTCTCCAGAACGGTGACTCACCATGACACCCCAGCCATTGGCCTGGGCCAGCTTACACCTGAGAGACAGAGGGGGACAGAGGAACTGGGACACATACACTGAGAGGAGTGTCATGTGGCAATTTCTGGATCTTTCTAGAACATTTTCACAATTCTTCACCACTGCATCGTGCTTAGCACTTAAGAGCATCTCATAACCTTAAGACAATATTTGCTAAGAAAAAGAGAAAGAGGGTCTATGAAGCAATAACTGAATGGAAAAATAATACAGAAGGAAGCAATTAAAGCTTGTAGCTAACCCAGCTATTACAAAGGGCAGAAGATGAATGCTCCAGAGTGAAGCTTAGTGAGTGTCTGGACCAGGAGACTGGAAGCCCATGTGGCTGTTACTCACGCTTGGATGGCCTCCGTGACCGTGCCGATTTGGTTGACCTTGAGAAGCAGGCAGTTGCACGCACGCTCCTCTGCAGCTTTCTCTATCCTTTTTGGGTTTGTCACCGTTAGGTCATCACCCACTATCTGGATCCCCACAGAACCAGTCATGTGGGTCCAGGCTGCCCAGTCATCCTGATCAAAGGGATCCTCAATGGACACCACTGTGAGGGAACAAACAGCACCGTGATCTTAGAGGAGTATTAATGCATTTTTTCATTTTCATGATGTCTTGCACTATTAAGTCCTTTATTCTTTAACAGTTTTAGAAATCTGAAGACATTACTTAAGAAACAGTGTGACACGGCCTGATGCCTCAGGTTCCTTTGCTGATTATGCATTACCTGGATAGTTGTTGACAAAGCCCTGGTAGATCTCTAAGAGCTCCTCACTAGTGATATGTCTGTCAGGGTCTGCCGGTGATTTGAAGTCCAGGTCATACTTTCCATCTCGGTAGAACTCGGAAGCAGCCACGTCCATTCCGATCACAACCTTATCAGTGAAACCAGCCTTGTCTATGGCCGTCTTTATCAGTTCAAGGGCTGTGAAAAACAAGGACAATGAGGAGGAAACAAGGAAAATGAGAAGCTCCAAAAAGATTAGCGTGAGGATCGCTGGGTATTTACAAAAAAAATTAATTATGCAGATTCTACATGAAATACATAGGCCCCCTCTTGACTTCATCAAGAGTCAAGAGGCTTTCATTGTCATTACATCTGAGTACAGGTACACAGTGTAACAAAATTACGTGGTACAACATGGATACAATACAATAGACGACATAAAGTGCAACGGGGTAACAAATGTGCAAAATGTACAGCATGGAACAATAACACCACAATAAGTACCATAACACTACAATAAATACAATAAATACCGCAAACCAGGTACAGTACAATGTAATCCACACTCACAGAATCACAAATAAACACACCTTCACTGTTTTCTACAATGTTTGGGGCAAATCCTCCTTCGTCTCCCACGTTAGTGGCATCCTGACCATATTTCTCCTTGATCACGCCCCTCAGTGTCTGATAGAGCTCCGCCCCCACACGCAGAGCATCGCGGAATGACTCTGCACCTACGGGAAGCACCATGAACTCCTGCATGGCCAGCTTGTTTCCAGCATGGGATCCACCATTTATCACATTAAAGGCCTGTACAAGAAAAATCACAGAGAGATTGGAGAGAAAGGGCTTAGGAATAAAGTATTTTAATTCACTCATGACAGATAAGTGACCTGCTGTCCTAGTCATTAAACAATCCCTTGAAGTATATTTTAAACCTTGTTAAAGTGTTACAAAATATTTTTTGTATGCTTTCCACAATTAATTGGAATAGGTATGCATTAGTTCTTATCTTGTTATAAACAGTCTATAGATCTTGATAAACCTCTTATATATCCTATAATATATGTTATAATATATATATATAATATATATTGTTTATGATATTATATATTATTCTTATTATATATTATTTAAAGTATTATTGAATATACATTTTATTCATTTTAAATAATTTTAATGAATAAACATGTAACAGGCACAAACAACTAAAATTACCTGAATTAATGAAAATGTTTATCTACAAGTATTGTTTAGTATAATTATAATGAGTTGATTTGAGTAATCTAATTATGAATTGACCTTAATAAATGAAGTGAATTTATATTTCTTACAGGAACTGGCAAGACTAGTTCTGTGTTTCCAGCCAGGGCGGCAATGTGACGATACAGAGGGATGTGCTTTTCTGCTGCACCAGCCTTGCAGATGGCCAGGGAAACTCCCAGAATGGCATTGGCACCAAACTGGGCTGCAGAGGTAGGGAGATGCAATTCTTATTCTGTTCATTATACTGAGAAATGCACCTTATGCAAATGACTCAATTCATAATATCAATGAAGGCTACTACTTCTTAAAGTAATGAAAAGAATATCAAAAATGTTGGTATTTTGAATGGCCACTCTTAATTTGAACAAGGATGCATTAATTTTGATCCTAGTTGTGAACATTCTTTAGCTTTTGATACATTTCTGTGGAAAAAAAATACTGGCATACACTAAAAACACCTGAAATTAATTAAATGATGGCTCTCTGAGTGACTGTATTGACTGTTTGACTCACATTTGTTTTCTGTGCCATCCATCTCGATCATCATATTGTCGAGTTTCTCCTGCTCCACCACACTGATCTCCTGCAGATCACCAACACAATCCCCATTATGATTCACTAAGGGCAGTGCATGTATTGAAAAATGTAAATTGTAAACTGAAAGCAATAAATACAGATCAAAGGACTGGTGATTTTTATGCTATAAGTTTGTTCATGATATAAAATTCAAAATAAGCAAACTGCGATCAAAACATATTGAAAATGTCATGAACATTTCAGGCTCTCCAGCACATAATCAATAAAGATCATGTGTCTCACAACCACCTATGAGATACTCCATTTAATCATATTAACTAATTTAGTTAGGAGAGAGAATGCCAACAGACTGTGGAAAAGACATGTTTGTGCCAAGTTTTCAGCCTCATAGTAACAAACCAAATCTTGTGCCCAAAACGTATCCCACTGGTTTCCAAGCAACAAATGAAAGTTCAGTCCATGACTAGAAAGGATTTCAAATAGATCCTTTCACAATAACAGATAGTAGATAATAGATCCTTTCAAAATAACTGGGTTTAACTGGCCTCAACTGGGTTTAATCTGTACCTTAATCTGTATTATGTGATACAGTTTTCTTTAATCTATACTGCCATCTGTAATATGTGATTCAGTTTTCTTTTATCTGTACTGCCATCTGTAATATGATTCAGTTTTCTTTAATCTGTACTGCCATCTGTATTATGTGATATCGTTTTCTTTCATCTGTACTGCCATCTGTATTGTGATACATTTTTCTTTTATCTGTACCACCATCTGTATTATGTGGTACAGTTTTCTTTAATCTGTACCACCATCTGTATTATGTGGTACAGTTTTCTTAAATCTGTACTGCCATCTGTATTATGTGATATGTTTTCTCATCTGAGCTGTATGCTGATATTACTTGTGCCGGCAATTCTGAAGTGCCCTGAATAACGCACGTAAGCACTGCTGTAGCTTTAGTGTTTCCATGAGGATACAGCCCACACATTCATGCAGATGTTTCACACAAAGCACTGTGTCTACTGCTTCTGGTCATGCTACTTCAAGGTCATCTGTTTGTAAGGGAGGTGCACTTACGGATGCAATGAGGGCAGGTCCAAGAGTGTCATTGATGTGTCCGACAGCTTTTAGTACACCTGTGAAAAAATAGGACAGAGATAAAGAAATATGACCAAAGAAAACGCAGTTCTATTTGACTGCTTGTAACAGTTAAACTCTCACCTTTGCCCTTGAAGCGATTCTTGTCTCCATCTCGTAGTTCTAGAGCTTCATAAATGCCTGTGGATGCTCCACTGGGTACAGCTGCCCTGAACAGTCCTGAAGAGCAGAGAGAGAGCCACAAAGAGACATTTGACAAGGACAAATGTTGAAAATAATGCTGAAATTAAATTGCTGTTAGGTAAAATGTAATTTTAGATGTACTTTTTATTAAGAATCACATATATAATTAAATTGATAATAAAATGTAAATTTATTGAAATTAATTATTCTTGGAGATTGTGTGTGCGTGCGTGCGTGCGTGCGTGCGTGGGGGCACCTTTTTCAGTCCTCAGGTCCACTTCTACTGTGGGATTTCCCCGGGAGTCCAGGATCTCCCTGGCAACAATGCTCACAATGGACATCCTACTAGGAAAAAAATTAACATTTTCAAATAGAAAATGTTTATTTCAAGTTTCAATGTTAATCTTACACACAATGAACACAATCATTCACACATCCTAAAATATTTTTTTTAATCATGCACGGGAGGATTTATAATGTAGCTTCTAATCTGATAGGATTCAACCATCTCTAGAGGGCAATGTTAAGAATCCCTTGCAATAGGCCTAGTTCGAAAATGGAATATCAGTGAGGAATGTCGTTGAGCAATCTTCTACCAGGACGTCTTCTTAAGACCATGCGACTGTGGGGGCTCATCAGGAGTATATTTTCATGGCACTGTACGAGATTATGACTCGATAGGTTTACAAATCTGCACACCTAAGCCAGCACCAAAGCTGCTGACGTCTCTATGGATTTTCAGCCGTGGGCTCTTGGAGTAAAACATGCTTTTTCTTCATTCTTTCTCTGGAAGCGAAAGAAAAGCACTGCCACCGGGCAAGGATGCAGCATCGATAATCAACTCACGCCAATACTCGTAAAATTTAACGGCCAGACAGATGTGAGGATATATGGTTTTAATGTCACGACCAAAATGTCTGACCTTGAGATCCTGATTTATATTGCAGGAGACGTGCTTCAATCATAGCAAATGTCTGTGGTTTCTACCCTGTTTCAAATTAGTCAGATGGGCTCGTTTTCACAGACAGTGTTTTAATGACTAGTCACGTACGATATTTTTATTTCAGCTACATTACGGCTATGAAAGTAGCTTAGTCGTGAGTTACGTAATCGTAATGATGCACTTTTCCTCTGTAGGTTACCTATGCAATACTGCAGCGCCACGCTGTCAGCAAAAATACTGACGGAGCACGAGAGAGAGCGTGAGTGATGGAGAGGGAGGGGGAGGGTGCATTGGATAACGGGTGGGGTGAGGAGTGCGGAAAGTGGGGCGATAGGGAGAGGGAAAGATACGTTATTTTGCTTCCCTTTGAACTAAGTAGTGAGGGACTCAGAGGTAGAAAAAAAATGAATGGAGGACGAAGAACAACAGAGCGAGATGACCGCAAGCTTTCATTAAAAAGGAGAGCGTAATTTTCACAAGAAATGAGCACAGATTGTACACACGATGGCAGACGCACGGGTTGTTTCTCTGTGCGTACGCAGGACAAGAACTGTCAGCCCCTCCTACCGACAACGCAAATACGTACATTCTCTTGGATCTTAGCATCCTGCATACAGATATTGATATAGCCTACTGACACACCGCCACACTCATACTTACGAGTCTAAGCAAAATGACTTCATATTAAGCCCCAAGTCACTCTCAAATTGCCTGTTTGCTTATATCTGCCTCTCCATTGCCTCCGTCTCTCTCTCTCTCTCTCTCTCTCTCTCTCTCTCTCTCTCTCTCTCTCTCTCTCTCTCTCTCACACACACACACACATACACACACACACTCGCAGGCACTCACACTGCGGACATTACAACATTGCATTGTTAAAAATAGCTGACACACAAACTGTTTCAACGAAATCAATAAAAAGACTAAGAAAAAGCCAGCGCTGCTCCTACATAAAAAAATATACACTGACTAACATGCTAATACCAGCAGCCTAACTTAACAGCCTGCACACTGTAGCATCACTTACACCCACATCACTGCCTTCTTAGTCACTCACCCTGCAGACATAATAGCAGCTACAGAAACAAAACGAGGGATAACAGACATCAGCAAAGAGGAAGAACAGAACAGGAGTGAGAGAAATGGTTCTGTTTTTACCTGTCGTCTGCGCGGGTGTAGACTCACTAAAGGCAGTCTGGGAAATGCTGAGGAAAGAGGCAGTGGAAAAGAGGAGGGCGAATCAGGCAAGAGAAAGAAGGAGAGAGGGAGCGAGAGGAGAAGAACAGGAGGGGGGCAAATGTGTGACAGAATGGGGAGGGAATTGGAGGATGAGTCAGAGGAAGATGCTGAGAAGGAGAGGAGAGAGGGAGAAAGGAGGAGGAGGAGTAGGTCAAGGGGACTGATTAATGAGAGGGAACAAGGGATTTGGGAGGAAGAAGAAGGAGAAAAGGATAGGGTGCTGTATTTTTAAGTACAGATTGACAGTGAAAATAGATGGAGGACAGAAAGAGAGCAAGTGCTCTGGTCTTCCTGCTAGATGGACCTGAATTTACCAGTGTAGTCTAGCACACCACGACAAAGAGCTTTGGAGTACACACTGGTAGAAATTCTACCCAGTTGCATATCTGCAATACACATATTCAATACACATTTAGGCTTTCTTGGCTTGCATTGAATAGACACTGACTAAAGGGTGCATTCATTTTAGTTTCCTTTATGTAATATACAGTATATTATTAAAATCATTCTGTTATTATTTTATGCTATTCAATTCATTTTATTACTGAGGACTCATGAACTATGAGAGTAAGTACATGAGCACATTAGATGGTTATCATTGTTTTGTGTGTGCGCATTCATAAACATGATGGGGCTTATTTGACCGACACATAAAGATGAATAAGAGATCATCTGTAATTAAACTGACTGCCTGCTGTAATTAAATTATCTTTCAGAGAAGCAAGGGCCTCAATCCTCTTGATACCAGACAGATTCACACACACTCACAAACCCACTCACATAGAGATTGCATTGTAATGAACTAATCTTCTGCTTTGTTAGTTAGGAGGTTAGCTGACCTTCCACCTCACTGCTTTCCATCTATGAAAGACTATCCGGTCACTCAGCATCCAGTTGTTTGGCTTTTGCAAAGGCTGATGGGATTAAAGTATTTTGGTAAAACATAATTAATGTGCTAGGTCCATGCTTTTTGTCATGTGTGATGTCATATACACGTGATTATTTTCAAATTATCTCAACTTTGGGATTTTTGTAGGCCTACATAATCCCAGTAGGTATCAGTTCACCATTTAAATAGAAAACAGAACTGCAATGAAATTATTTCACATTATAATTACATAATACTATATGATGAAGATTGAATGAAAATAATTTTAATTAGACTTAGACTGAATATTGACCCAATAAGAATAAGTTGGATATAAAAGGGAATGCAACTTTCAATATTATAGACGATGAGACGATGAGAACTATTTTGTTGACATGGAGATCTGTCTCCACCAAACAATGACTGTAAGCGTCTGCTACCTTAATTTAGTAGCCAGAAACACACAATGCTCTTGGTTACTCCTCACTGGGGCAATGGCTTGAGCCACTGACAGTTAGATGTAGATTAAATCTTAATTTTAAAAATGTGGTAGTGCAAGCCAGGTATTGTCTTGAGGTGCAGGAGACAGAATGTTGCTGGTGGTGTCCCTTATCCTGTCAGGGACGCTTGTCATCACACTATCTAATTGGGAAGGTATCAGTCTGATGGGCATAGCAGAAAGCAGGTCATTATGCTGGCCAGAGGGACTATGTGCCAGAAAGGCACTCCTGTCCTACTGGCAGGGATATTCAAGTATCTGTGAGACATCCTCATTTGGAAAATCTCATATGCCATAGGAACAACTGGGATCCATTGAAGAGAAGTACAAAACACACGGTAACACACAGGTGCCTATCATCAAAATAATGACACTTTCACATGGGCATGCTGTGCAGATACGATTGTATCCTTGGTGGCACAACTAGTATGCTGCTTTGAAAAAAGGAAGGAAATTGTGAAAATAAAGATAAGCCTACATCATCATGCACAGATGTAAACATTTTATATGTTGGTCCTTTTTCAAGATGGTTGTATGACCTCCTTGATGAAGGCTTAAAATTATCTGTAGTTTTTCCAGACATTACGTTATTCATGCTTCATAATTTTGTATAATGTGGTGTCAGTGTAACGCGGTGGGTATGGTGACGTAACCACCGTGTGAATAAACTGAGAAACGGACCCAAGTGCCGGCTCAAACTAGCACAATAAGCCGTGATGTAAGAAGTGAGTGTGAGAGTGAAGCACACACACGCACAGTGGCAAAAACCCCAACACAAAATGACACGGAAAACTCAACACGCAAAATGAAACTCAAGCGTGAACACTCGGGAGAAAATAGAAACAAAAACAACGCGGAAAACTCAATGCGTAAACTGAAACTCAACCGTGAACACTCAGGAGAAAATAGAACACAAAACGATGCGGAAAACGTATACAAAGCAAAACTCACCCGTAGAGAGAGGGGAGAAAAATAACAAAGGCAACTCAAAAGACGCGGAAAAAACTTGTCGCGTAAAAACGAAAGCAAGAACGCCAGGTGAAGTAACTGGCTGCAGGCAAAACACTGCAACAAACAAAACCTTCCCAAAATAAATGTATAACAGATAGCAAGGGAAACTTGAGATAGGCCAGGTAGCGGTGCAGGAGATAGAATAAGTGACAAGATTTACAAGAGAAACATAAAGAGAGAGGAAGGTGGCGAGACACCTTACAATACAGCGCAATGGCAGAGAAAGCAGAGAAGGGCTGAAAACATACAGGCATGACCAAAACGAATCAGCAATGATCTGTCTCCACAAGCTTCCTCAAAAGGTGAAATGGATAATTGCTGATTGCGCCGATTCAGTCTAGGACTGACTCGGGTGCCTCTTGTGGAGGTAGAAGGCGTGGCATCCAAGCCAGCCCTGACAGAGTGAGCTAGTTCTAGTAAGTCAGATGCTGGTAAGTAAAGGCTTGTTAAATTAAGGTTTTAGGGACCTGATGTACCAGGAAATGAGTGTGAGGCTAAACTTGCTGACCTGAGGGATATCTGCTAGATGACCTTATATCCTTGACCAATGACCAATGCTCAGGAGTTAGGATTGCCTCCAGGCTCCAAACAGTGCCTTCTAGTGAGGAGTAGAGAAACAGAACAACGTTTCATCTCCTAAGCCTTAGAATACTTATACAGGTGAGAACACTTAGGAAGCAAGGAGAAAAAGATGAAAGGTCCAATCCAGGAATGGGGGAGAGATTTTAATGTAGAGCTGTTACATAGGGAGGAGTAGGAGATTTCTTAATACTAAACCTTGAAGCAAGGTGGTGTGGTTTCATACCTATTTGTAAATGCTTAAAGAATCAATTCTAATAAGGTACAGATTTGAAATGGCAAACCCATCCTACTAAGTCAGTAGTTGTAACATTTGAATGAGGCACTTACCATTTGGTTGCATTAACGAGTAATGGATGTTTTATACACATGCTAACTGTCAGATATTTCCATTATCTGTTCACAACAACATGTTGTATGGTTCTGTCTTAAAGCTATGTCTGAAATTACATTTGTTATGCATGTGAGGTACAAATGAATATTGAACAAGTAAAAATGTTTACAATAATTTTTTTATTCAATGTGATTCCATAATCGCTGGCTAATGTTTGCTCTGTCCATTACCCAAGATGGTAAACCACAAAACTAAAGTAATCCAAAATATGCCTGCTGGTTGTTCTAGTTTGGTCAGGGATTATGCTATTGTTCCAGAGAAACCAGTACGGGTAGGCCTACCAGATTTCAATTTATATCTCTATCCACAATGTTTCATTGCAATAATTCATACTGCAGAGTGTTTCAGCAGTACGAAGAACAAAGGTCCTTACAGACTCCATTAGACACGTGAAAGTCAACACGCGCGCCTGACGAGTACTGTACTTAAAAATGCATTCGCCTTACTAAAAACATTTACTGCTGAAGGATGACCCATAGTGGCAAAACTCTGAATTACAAACTGCATGGCTCCAAATCATATATCTACAGAATATGCAGTACAAGTAGAAAAAATGGGAAAAATAAACAATTGCGCTCACATATTACTGCTTTCATCAGTGCAGTTTTCCGTATATAAGATGCAATAGTACAACCATTTTCCTCTAATTCAACGTTTTCCTTTACAAAAACACTAACATAACATCAGAAAATGATCCTAAGGAAAACTAGGTAATCGAATTATATGCGAAATATCTAAATCTATTTATGTAACCACTTCATACTCTTTCTGTTCTAAATAAATGTTTCATTTCTAAGTGCCGTGTTCTGAATGTTCTGCGTTGTCCTGAAGAGGCAGGGTTTATAGACACGCCCACTCAGCGAAGTTCTCTCTCCACCACCACACCCGGATGTTAGCTACGACGCCAGTGCTCGCAGAGTGAAAGGTGAGTCGCCGAGATTCATTTGCTTCATTTAACACACAATTGTGAGTTTTTAAAGGAATTTTGCTATACATTAATCGATATTACGTAGTGTAGTGCATTATTTTATTTCATGAAATCATCTAGACGGTTTAGCTAGCTAGTTAACTCGGGGTTTCTTTCCCTTTCATACTAGCTAGCTATTGTTGAATCTGTCAACTCTCGGTGAATTAGTTTTGGTGTCACAACTTGCTAGCTGGGTGGCTAACTTAGCCAGCTAGCTAATTTCTCTGAAAGATCAAAGTTGCTCAAAGTAGTTAATAAGAAATATCATCATTGACTCTGGTGGTTAAATACGTGTCCCTGCTGATTGGGAAATATATATGTATAAAGTTTCTAGCTATCTAGCAGCTTGTTAACCCTAGCAAGCTAGGACTTTAATCCTAATGTTATCAGTTGTGTCCTGCTCTCTAGCTAACTATGCTAGCTAGCTAGCATGGCTAACTAGCTGTCACACTCGAGTAATGAGATCCATCAGAATCGTCATCTTTTGTTTGTCTGTATTATTTTATAGTAAATACAAAAACGGGTTTCAACATTAGCTTGCTAGATCGTATGCCAGAAAAGAGAAAACGACAACTGTTTGGATTAATCCTTTGCTTGAGATGCCACTCGGAATATTCAGCGTTGGAAAGTCGAGTTGGTTAATTATTTCGCTAACTATAAGTTAGCCGGCTAGCCAGCTAACTGAATGCATGAATGATAAAATAGAAAGCTTGTCTTAGCTAAATGCCTGCTTAGTTCGGATCCCGATACTCTGATAACTAGCAAATCTTCTAGTTTAACATCTAGACGACTACAGCTAGCAATGCGGAAGTGCAGAACAGGTTTGTATGATTGGTTATCGAGGACCAAGTTCTATAGCTCGGTACATTCCTGAAAGTGTCCTTGTGTCGTGGACCTGTCGGCCTTTCATACTGGATATTTCTGCCAATGTCGTTTCTTACTGTGTCGCCGAGACAGTAACAGAGGGGGAAGTATATAGTGACAACAGGCTGTGCATGCTGAGACGAGGCCAATATAGAAGTGAAACTGTTTTAAACCGTTTATACAATTGTATAGCTATATACAGTACAGTACAAATGAAAGAAGAAATGTGGCTTAATCACCTAGGTAGCACTGGCATTTAAGAATGCAATTATTGCTGCTCAATTTCTCCTGTAAACAACTTTCTAAGCATCAGCAGTTTGGTTAACTTTAGGCTCTATTGTATGGTTGATTTCTTAGGCATGTGTTGTTCAAATGGCCTTACTGGTCATAGGGCTTGTGAGCACTACGTGACAGCATGACATCTGTTTAGACCATCTAACTGCCCATTGTACAGGCTGAAACTATTAACATGCAGAACATTATAGGCCCTTGCTTTTCTGCACCAAAGTTTAGTTAGGATAAGAGTGTAAAGGTCATTTGGTAATCTTGTTCACTCACAAACAGCCATTGTTTTTAAACAATATATTTTCTGCTTTCCCCAGATGCAGACCATAAAGTGTGTGGTGGTAGGTGATGGTGCAGTGGGGAAGACCTGCTTATTGATCTCCTATACAACGAACAAATTCCCTTCGGAGTATGTGCCTACGGTGAGTGTGTGAAATACAGGGACAATAACAGGAATGGATGGAGGGAAGAGAAAGAGAGGAAGTGGCCTGACAAGGGAATATAACCGATTATGACCGTCAGTCACAAGCTGGGCTTTAAGATTAGGCCTAGTTTAGTGCTGCAGCAATGCCTTAGGTGATGTTGTCATCTACCACCTAGAGCTATAATGACAAGGCAATAAGTCTCCACATGTAGCACGTACTTGGTCTAAGTAAGCCTGCCTTTCATCATGTCACAACACATCATTCTGTTCATTTATACTAGTGAACACCTTCCTTGCAGTTCCCTTGCACACAGTTCAGAATGTGATTCCCACCGTGCTGTTATTCCTGTCTTCATGTGTGATGGGGTGTCGAAACATTTGTACATTGTGAAATGTCAAGATTTAGGAATAGAATGAGCTGTAATAAGTTAATATGACAGTATTTCAAAACCAAAAGTGAAAACGAAAGAAACACTTTGCATAATGCTCTAGACAGTTTGAATAATGTAAGATATTTTCAGCACTGTAAAATCTGTAGTCTATTGATGTTTAACCATGTTTATACAGGTTTTGTCATAATACAATCTGAAAAGTTAATTGCTAAATTTTTTGTTGTTGTGTGTGTCTATATTTTGGTAAAGTGATGAGATTGTTATAGTTGGTTAAGACAAGGGGGATTACATCCTCTGTATAAAACAAAGGGAACCTTCATACTGTTGATTTTGGGTGGACAATGTTTAAGTGGAAGATTTAAACTGGTGTAACGATTTTAACTAACACTGCTATAGTTAATCCTGATATTTTAATAACTGTGGAATATAACTGCTGTGCCAGATTTGAAGTCTTGGTAGACATATTGTAAGGACATTTTCTTTCATTAGAACACAGAATAAAGTTTTCATAAAGCCATATTCTGTAACATGTATGATATTAGAATGGCCATTTCACTGTAAACTGCAGTCCACTGAGCAGAGCTAAACTGACACATCTGATTAGTTCACTTGTTCTGTTCACTCTGTGTTCATCCAAAACACAGTCTGTGATAAGATTATATCTGCCTTAAAATCAGGTCTCTGCCTCATCACTGTTAGACCTCGTACGGTCAGTTTGCATACCGTTTGCTTCCAGATATCACAAAAGGCAACTGTCGCTAATGACGTTCTGCACCTGCTCTCCGAAGATGAGGGAAAGAGTCCTGCAGAGAGCAGGAGAACTGGCTGTGCTGATACAAATCACAGTTGTGCTCAAATGGGGAAGCATGATTGACAATGTGCATTGTGAGTTCAGGGACAGTAGACAGACAGGGTCAGAGCTGTCAGTACCTCCCTCGCACTGACCAGAGATCAGCTCAGCAGGGCGTTTCTCAAATAAGGCAGTAACAGAGCAGTAAGGCATTAGGATGGGAATCTGAGTGGTAAAATGTTTTAGTAAACTCATGTGTTTCACTCATATGTAGCACTTCCCTGAGAATGTTGCTTTCGAAGAGACTGATGAGTTTTGACACTGGAAAATCTTGCAAAGTAAAGAGCTAATAGGCATTCAGAGAGATGATTACAGGTGAATGATGAATAGTAAGACATGCCACTACAGTGCAAATGATTAGTTGCTTCAAAGAAGTGGAAAATCCTTTGTCTTGAAGTGAAAAACCAAAATGCAGCAAAAATAGAGTGCGAAATTGAGCCATATATCCAGAAGGGTTTCCAGTCATTGTTTTAAAGAGTGAATGTCTCAGATTGGTAGAGCCTCTTCCTTGGTGCATTAATGCATTAAAATCTAAATCGTCCAAAAGGTCCAACTGCAAAACGATCCATTTTCTGCCATTTCACTGTGCTGTGTCGGTCACTTTTATCTAGTAATTTTGGAAGGGTTGCATTTACAGGGAGAGCAAAATTTACATGCTTTTCAGATTATATTTTAATTAAAATGGTATTTTATGGTGCTGGAATTTTATGGTGCTCTAATAAAGACTTCTTAGAGATGTCTACTTTCTCTAAGAAGACCTGTACTGTATAATTAACAGTGTCCATGTAAGACATGTACATTGTGTGCATATGGTGAATACACAGTCATTGTCTACATGGCCTGGATATAATAATTGACATGACCAGTTTACTCTAAAGCAGAGTTGTTCATTATTCACACATTGTACAAGTCCGAGTCAAGTCTCAAGTCCCTCTTACAATATATTTTAATCTCATTACTTCTTTATAGTCTCATTTATTTGTGAGCTTGCTAATGTGCAATCTCAATCCCAAAGACATGAAACAGTGCCTGAAAACTTTACATTTAAATTACTCTGGTCACTAGCTACCAAGAAACTGGCAATAATAATAATCATTATTTGTATAGCACCTTTCATACATACATGCAACTCAAAGTGCTTAACAGAATAAATAAAAAAGAAACATTAAAAGGAAGCAAAGATAAGAAGACAAAAATAAAATATTAAAAGAAATTAAAGATAAAAAGGAAACAAACACAAAACAGTAATGAAATAAAGTGACAAATTATAAAATAATAGACAACATAATGTAATAAAGTAAATAAGATAGAGTTTCTTAACTAAAAGCAGATCTAAACAGGAATGTTTTGAGAGTCTTCTTGAAACTATGTAGGGATGAAATGTCTGTTTCTGGATGAAATGAAGTGTTCCAGAGCTTTGGGCCATATTGGCTAAAAGCATAGGAAAATAAAAGACAATAAAGAATATAGCTACAAAAGCTAGAAATTGCTTAGAATTATATGGAGCTTACTAGAGAAAGTATTTGTTAGCTAATGAATTAGTCAGCCAGCTGACTAGCATATATTTTTCTACAGGCTAAATGTAGTGTACATTCAGTTGTCACATTTGGATATGAAATGTAACAGAAAGCACTAATTAATACATGTGTGCATAACATGCATGTTAATGTTAATATGAGATATGAAATGGCATGATAAGTGGAACTAGTGATGAACGGCAAGAAGTGGGGGGATGCAGTCAAGAACAGAGAAATCGTATAAGCTGATGTCCTCATATATCTGCTTGTGCATCGATCAATCTATTGATCAGTGTCTTTGTCGTCCCCATCTCTGTTTCTCTTAGGTATTTGATAATTATGCCGTCACTGTCATGATTGGAGGAGAGCCGTACACACTTGGACTTTTTGATACAGCAGGTATGATTTAATAAATTTTTTTAAAGTATTTCTCATCTGAAGTATTTCTAAAACATTTTGTAATTTTTGTATAATTTATTGTTATTTTCTTGTACATTTCTTACAGTAAACAGTATAAAGTATATATTTAAAAATGTTTTTTAATATTGGAAGGTGAACTAGGCTTGTCTCTTCTGATTAATAAAATGGTATTAATATATTTATATATATACTTGTTTTAGATTATTTAATAAGTAGTAATTTCTGCAAATCAAAGTTTGGGCCTTAAGTTTATATGTTATCAGGTGAAACATGGAATTACGTCATGCAATAACTTTTTTATGCATTGACCCCTTTTTCTAAATGTAGCATATTATATTTGTTCTTTAATTATAATTACATTTTGTATGGGTGAGTTTTTTTTTGTCATTGGAAAAAATATCCATTTTTATTTTGAGTTTGTATTTTAAAAGTTAACGATGGGCTCCCACTCCCATGGACGTCTCTGATCTATTATGATTATTATGGCATATTATTATTGTATATTATGATAGTTATCGGCACCAATTTTTTCCTTTTCGTAGCTACTGGCTCCTTGAGTATTTTTTTTTTGTCTGGAGTGCTAATGTAACAATCATAGGCTGACATAAAGTAACTGAGGTCTGTGTGCTTTGGATTGTGATATTTTATTTATTTTTTATTTAAAATAAAAAAAAATCATTTCTGTTAGATGCTTAAAATATGGAAGAATAATTATTTTGATAGCTTTATTAAAAACAGAAGAACAGTTTCTGGTGGGGATATATTTTTTTAAGAAGACAAACAACAGTGTTTGTTATTTGTTCTTCTGTGCATTGTGCATTAGAAGCCTTGCTTTTACAGCACTGCAATGCATTCATAGAGTGCAGGCTATAGCACTGACTCAGCAAGACTAAAAGATGGGCTTCACAACTATTTAGAAGGATGGTTTCTCTCTTAATACAGGTCTAGATTTATCACACTCTCCAGTGTAGGACTGACTGGAACTGAAAGGTGTGTCTAGGAATATGTGGAGTAAACTTCCTAGTTTTATGTGTGTAGCAAAATGTGCGACTGACTGTTTACTGAGAAATTAAAATTTTCCAAGAATTCTTGGTTTACAGGTTTACAGGTCTGGCTCTCTGGTCATGTAAATTTATTTACTGTAATTTTGTTCAATTTAAGACAAGGATAACGGCGTACCATAAACATACAGTCTTCAAAATTCAAAATATGAGCTAGTACCATTTTAACAGTAGTATTGAACATGTTTGATGGTGTCAGTGGGAAAACATTACAAAATGTAAACACAACAAAAACTTTCTTGTGTTTGTCTAATGGACATTACATACTTTTTAAACTTATGTGACCTATAATGAAGAAACATTTTCCGTAAAGAGACTTGGCTGGAGAGAATACACAGTCAGAACCACTTTTTTCAAAAGTCAGAATGCAGTGGTGTGTTAATCCTGATAATATAATCTCATGGGCATCCACTCCAACCTCTTCAGTTTCATTATTTGTAACTTGACTCAAGTCAGTATTTACTTCTTTAGTAACTTCCCCCTGGTGTCTAAGCTTTGGTAGGTGTCTGGTATCCTAAGACAGGCCTAAGCATATCTAGTCTGCAGGTGCAAAAAAGACACATTAGTCTTGTAGTTGCCGAAGTGACCAAGGTGTAATTGTAATTATTTAAAAAAAATAAAATGTACAAAAATCTAGCTTGGTAGCTAAGCATAGAAGTATTTCATTACTCGTCATCGGCATGTGTTTTTCATTATAAGAGACGCCATGGCTTCAACTTTGGGATGTAAATAAATATTCATAGAGAGGGTTCATCATCTTTAGAATATTTAATGTATTGCTGCCCTTCACCATTTTCCCTTCTAGGTCAGGAAGACTACGACAGGCTGCGCCCCCTTAGTTACCCCCAGACGGATGTTTTCCTTGTGTGCTTCTCTGTTGTCTCGCCTTCCTCATTTGAGAATGTCAGAGAAAAGGTCAGTGTGAATGAATGTTTGTGTGCTTTCGCTTTGTGCCTCAAAAACACACTGTTTAGTTTTTTTATTATATTATGTTGATTTCGTTAGGTACTCTTGACACAAGTTGGCTGGGTGCTGTCATTAAGAATGCACAAATGGCTAGTATGATCTCTTTTATTTTGTACAATGGTAGTGTTCCACCTAGGCTTGCCTTGCACTGGCATTTTTATGCAGTGTAGTTAAGGGAGGTGTGTGTTTTTTTTTTTTTTTTTGTTTTTTTTTTTTGTTTTTACCGTTTCTCCAGCAGCAGGATATTTTGTTCCAACTGTGTATACATGTGTATACATGCCTTTCTCTGAGAAACAGGTCTGTACTCTGTGGCTCAAGGTCAAGCCACACTAGAAGTAGTTGATAGACCTACTTTTTCTCTTCTTAAGAGCTGTTGTTGTGGATATAATGTTTCAGTTGAGAACACCCTGGGAAAGATATTGCAGGTACTGATTAGTAACATATTGGTTTATGTATACTTTTATTAAGTGTGTTTAACCTCATGTCACTCACTCTTCCCTCTTCCCTGAGGTTTTACTGTTTGGGTAAATCACTGTAACTTTAAAGTTACCATTTATCCCTACTTTTTCTTTCTACATTTTCTCGCAGTGGGTACCAGAGATCTCTCACCACTGTCCCAGGACTCCGTTCCTGCTGGTAGGCACGCAGGTTGATTTGAGAGACGACAGTAACACTGTGGAGAAGCTTGCTAAGAACAAACAGCGCCCTCTGTCACCTGAGAGTGGAGACAAATTGGCCAGAGATCTCAGAGCTGTCAAATATGTGGAGTGCTCGGCCCTCACGCAGGTACTCCTGTTCACCCATTTTAAATTCTCAAAAAATGTCAGTACTGTCCAGAATTGACACCTGGCTAGAGTATGTACAACTCTAACTCAGTAAAGTGTGTTAGTAAAGTGTGGGTAGTATGTGCCTATCTTAAGTGTCCCCTGTTAAGCCCCACCTGTAAGAACTTGTAATTGTAACAACTTGTAATATGACCAGACGCAGAATTCAGGTTTTACCAGTTTATGAAGTCTGCTTGTGGACACCGTCTTTGATAACTACAGAACAATCAAATGCTTACTCCTGTATGTAGAGTATCGATCTTGTGTATTTTCTCGTGTTCGTTCTTGTTATGGTAACGGTGTGGTGATCCATCTGTCAGTAGAATTTAACCTTCTCACTGCTTTCCCTTTCTCCCTGCAGAGAGGTTTAAAGAATGTGTTTGACGAGGCCATCTTAGCTGCCCTGGAACCTCCTGAAACCAAACCCAAGAAACGCTGCATTCTCTTATAGAGAAGAACGGTGAGAAAGAGAGAACCATGCCGTTTGGGAACAAGTGGAAAGGAAGGGGGTGGTGATGAGGCATTCAGAAAGTGCCTTTAGTTTTACAGAATTAACAGAGTGGTTTGTGTGGTAACATGCTAGGTATCTGTTCCCAACTAATGACCAATCCCTCTTGATAAGACCTGTATACAAGAAAAAATAAATGCCTTAAAAGATATAAAAATGAGAAATGGCTGGCAGGGGTTTCCCCCTAATTTGTTCTTCCATCCATTTGCAATAACTAACAAAAAGCCACAGCTCCCAGAAAGGGTTGACTGTCTCTTATTTGAATGCACAGCTGCGACTTTAACTCTGTCAAGCCTCTGCCGAAACCGATCGGAGGATCAGTTCTTGTATTCCACTTTTCGTCTGCTCTGTCGCAACTGGAACTCCAAGTGTTTCTTACCTCCTTCCTGCTCTCTGCAGGCCATTAGAATGAACTGAATGGTGTTTGTTTTTTTTGGTTTTTTTTTGTTTTTGTTATTGTTGTTGTTTTTGCAGTCTGTTTAATAATGACAACACTGTAACAATGAGTATTGTATGATTTTTGGATTTCTTTCTGGGGAATGGGTGTAGCAGCTAGGACATTTTTCTATTTCCTATTTTTAATATTGTTTGATCTCTTTTGTTGTTTCTTGAGTGTAACTTCATATTTTTGGTTGGTATTTTTGATTTAGCAAATCTATTAAATTTAGTTGATCTCTGTGTCAGTAGTAATGATAATAAAAGCAATAATAATTCCCAGTGATAACATTGTAGGATGTGAAATTGATGCCTGAGTGGAATTATAAAACTGACAAATAAATAGTTTTGTTTTTAACACAGACTTTATAGGTCATACTGTCTTTCCATACTTAATCGATTGTTAAAGTATCCCAAATTCCCCTCCCATCCTTTCTCTGATTATGAATTTGAAATACAACAGGATTTATTTCACTGCACTATGAAGCTTCTAGAGTTACATTTTAGTTTTTGTTTGTTTGTTTTTTTCACTAATCCCCTTTGAAGTGTACATTTGTAAGATGCCATGGAATTTGTTGAAAAAGGAAGCCATGTTTGAAAAAGGAAGCCATGGGAAACAAGCCAAATGTAGTGTCTTCAGATCCCAGACTGTGAAGCTGACATGTGAAAATGGGGGAACACCTTTTCTATTAATACTAATATTTAAATATGAGAAATTGCATCTTTTTTCGTGCAACACCCAAAATACATTTCAAGTACATTAATTTACCCTTTATTTATCCAGATTGCAAGTCATATACTCATTGTAATTGACTGCATATAAATAAGGTTAAAACATTTTACTCCATGTTAGGATCATGCTGGATAAAGTACTGTCATTTGTTGCCATAACAGCTGTGGACCACCATAGATAGATATGAAGCAAAAAAAAAAAAAAAAAACGTGTTTGCACATTTCACAGGTATCAATATTACATGTGTGTTTCTGGTTTAAAGCTGTGTGTATATAAGCGTGCTCCCTGACCATCAGTAACGTTGCATTGACTTTCTGCTGGCCCCTTTCTATTGATATATATTTTTTCACTCATTTTAAGGGTTTCATAAATCCAAAGAGTTTTCTTTGGGTTTTGTTTGCTTATGTCTGGTTGAGTCCAATCTTTTGTGGTTTGACCAGTAGAGGGAGGTATTTGGTTAACTTTACATGTTGTCCATACTCCACTGGTCTATGTGCAGTAATTAATAAAAAAGGTATCTGTTCAGCTTTTGCCATGACGGAAAGAGTAAATAGTGAGAACATTCCAGGTATGTAATGAACAAATTTAATAATAAACAGTAACTGGGAGACTAAATGTGGTGAGCAGTTCCACCTGAAGTGATATTCACACTCCTGAACTGAAGCTTTCTGGGAGGAAAACACCTAATCGTGTGCAGATATTTTTTATTTGTGTGCTATTTAAGAGCCTTAGGCAATTGTGCCAACAGATGAACAAAAGTACTAAACGAATGCCTAACTACTGTGTAAATGATTTAAACAGTTTCAGCCTCTTGAAACATTCATAGCAAGAACAGTCCAAATTGATCCATTGGATTCATTCCATCCCAGCTTCAGAAACTTTATCTTAAACTTTTTGACAAATCTCATTATGCTTTCTTATAGCTAACTCATCACAAACTACATTTTGATACCAGAGTCTAAGTTTAAAAGTTTGACTGGGCCATAGCCATCAAAGGCCAGGAGAGCAACTTTTTTTTCTGTAAATGATGACTTTGCTCCTAATTCTGGGCATCTGTCAACTCACAGAGACAACAGTGGAGAGGGTCAACACTCTCCTCCAAGTGTTCAACTGCTCCACAATGTTAATGAATGAAGTTCAGAAAGACATGGTGGCTGACTCCTCCTTTCTGGGAGGAAACACTTTATTGTTTTCTCCAGGACCAGTCTCAGGCTGTGCAACTTTTTAGCATTTTTGTTGTTAGATTTTGTTTTTGTTTTTCCATATTTTCTTTCAGTTCAGAACAGCTAGCCAGGTGTAGCCAGGGTCTAATGTACAAGAGTAGTCATCTGTTGGTGCATCTGCACAATGAGTCTTGAAGTGTGTGAGGGTCGTTGAATCTTTTAGAAATGCTTCCCTGCATTTGGGCTGTTACCCCTTTGACACTAACGTACAGGCAGGCACCCGCATGGTTAATGAATTGCATAGGAAGAGACACAGCACTGCAAAGAGCACACGGCACGGGTGAACCTGAACCTGAAACCTAGATGAGCTGTTAACATATTCACCTTCTGATGTAATATAGCCAGTGTTCATTGTTATTTAAATGTGTGCTCACGGAACCAGTAAACATTTAGCAGGTCAGTCATATAGTATTGCAAAAAATTTGGAGTACTCCTCTGGACCTCTCTGTGAATCTGCATCTACGTAGTGATAACACTCATTTAATGCACTAAACACAAATGTTTTGTTTAAAGACCTCAAGGTGATGGAAAGAGCATGTGCACTGTTATGTTTAGTGACTGATGAAGCAACTGCTTTTAGCCAATAACCTTAAGCAAATTATTGCAACAGTAGCTGATCAGGCTTGAGCCGCTGCTATTTTCTCCCATTTCTCTGGACAAAAATGTCATGAATATTTTGGGATGTCTTGCTTAAAGCATTGCAAGAGCAATGCGGTCATTACTCTTAGCTATTGTAATATACAGAATATCCTCTCTTTGAGGATATCCTGCGGTATAATTTCCTGGTACAACAATAATCCATTCCTCAATTATTAAAATCCCACAACCTGAGGTAGTAAAAGGCCCACGTCATTATTTTCCCTCCATCATGCTTCACAGGTATGAGCAAGGTTTGGTGTCTGTATGAATTCCTTCATTTTCTCACAGACTGCTGTGTAAATGTATTGGAAAGATCAACGTTTTCCTCTCTGTCCACAGAAAATTGTTGCTGTAGTTAAAAAATTTTACCAAATGGTCTCTATCAAACTTGAGAAAGGTATAAACTTTTCAGATCTGCTTAAATCTCTTTTATGTGGAGCCTATTACACTTGAGCCAAACTGAATTGTGAAAAGCACAAACAGCACTGTGTTTTACAAGCAGGATGAATAATACTCATACTAGAATTGTTCTGAAAACATGCCTTTACTTATACTGTTTTCAAGAAAAGGTTTTTCTAGGGATTCATATACTTTTTCTGACTAATGACTTCAATTGTTTACCATTTATTTAACCCTTCGGTTTTGTTGACCTCACGTTTTTTACTTTAGTGTTCCCGGTCTTTAGAGACCGGTCTGTTTTAACACACAAAAATTTTTTTCACCACCTTGCAAACATAGGCATAACGTGTGTGTGTCTGTAGGTGTGTGTGTAGGTGTGTCTGTGTGTGTGTGTGTGTCTGTGTGTGTAGGTGTGTGTGTAGATGTGTGTGTAGGTGTGTGTGTGTGAGTGAGTGTGTGTGTGTGTGTGTGTGCGTGTCTGTGTGTGTTTAGGTGTGTGTGTGTGTGTGTTTAGGTGTGTGTGTAGGTGTGTGAGTGAGTGAGAGTGTGTGTGTGTGTGTGTGTGTGTCTGTGTGTGTAGGTGTGTGTGTAGATGTGTGTGTAGGTGTGTGTGTGTGAGTGAGTGTGTGTGTGTGTGTGTGTGCGTGTCTGTGTGTGTTTAGGTGTGTGTGTGTGTGTGTGTAGGTGTGTGTGTAGATGTGTGTGTAGGTGTGTGTGTGTGAGTGAGTGTGTGTGTGTGTGTGTGTGCGTGTCTGTGTGTGTTTAGGTGTGTGTGTGTGTGTGTTTAGGTGTGTGTGTAGGTGTGTGAGTGAGTGAGAGTGTGTGTGTGTGTGTGTGTGTGTGCACGCGCGCATGTGAATTCATGCACATGAGTGGCATGTCACACTCAGATCAGAGTGTGCCTTGCAAACATAGGCATAACGTGTGTGTGTCTGTGTCTGTAGGTGTGTGTGTAGGTGTGTCTGTGTGTCTGTGTGTGTAGGTGTGTGTGTGTGTGAGTGAGTGAGTGTGTGTGTGTCTGTGTGTGTTTAGGTGTGTGTGTAGGTGTGTGAGTGAGTGAGTGAGTGTGTGTGTGTGCGCGTGTGTGTGTGTGTGTGTGTGTGAATTCATCACACTCAGATCAGAGTGTGCCTTGCAAACATAGGCATAACATGTGTGTGTGTGTCTGTGTCTGTAGGTGTGTGTGTGTATGTGTGTCTGTGTGTGTGTCTGTGTGTGTGTGTGTGTGTGAATTCATGCACATGAGTGGCATGTCACACTCAGATCAGAGGGGCCTTGCAAACATAGGCATAACATGTGTGTGTGTGTCTGTGTCTGTGTGTGTAGGTGTGTGTGTAGGTGTGTGTGTATATGTGTGTGTCTGTATGTGTGTAGGTGTGTGTGTGAGTGAGCGAGTGAGTGAGCGAGCGAGTGAGTGTCTGTGTGTGTATAGGTGTGTGTGTGTGTGTGTCTGTGTGTGTTTAGGTGTGTCTGTGTGTGTTTAGGTGTGTCTGTGTGTGTTTAGGTGTGTCTGTGTGTAGGTGTGTGTGTGTGTGTGTGTGTGTGTGTGTGTTTAGGTGTGTGTATAGGTGTGCATGTGTGTGTGTGTGAGAGAGCGAGTGTGTGTGTGTGTGTGTGTGTGTGTGTGTAGGTGTGTGTCTGTGTGTGTAGGTGTGTGTCTGTGTGTGTGTGTGTGAGTGTGTGTGTGTCTGTGTGTGTAGGTGTGTGTGTAGGTGTGTGTAGGTGTGTGTGTGTGAGTGTGTATGGGGATGTTTTCTGTCTGATAGATGAATATATTCTGAATACCCATTCATTTCCTGTGACGGTCACGTTTGACCGGCAACAACACAGATGTAAAACATTGGTTTAAAACACTCAAAATTCAATGAAAAAGATGATCAACACTTTTATATGTTCCAGTGCATAGTGTGGAGGATGGCATAAGGCCTTGCAGCAATCAGATGTAAAACACAATATTTATGAGTGGTTTAAGTTGTAAATCGGTCAGATTTGACCCGAACACGACAGGAGGGTTAATAGTAATCAAGTAATGTTAAATGTGTGTTATGAAAGATTATGTAAGTTATGATAATAAAGGTAAAGATTAGATCACATTCATAAATGCAGATCATTTAGTGGTTCTAAATTCTTTATTCTTCTCACAACTGTATAGGTTGATGTCTTTATAAGAGCCAATAATTCTTATGTGAATGAATGTGAGTCATATAAGACTACTCTGTGCTATTGTAAAAAGTGCAATATAAACGTAATTGAACTGAATCACATATTCCAGTCTTATTCGTATACCATGTAGCCCTGGTTAACATCCCAGTCCTGCTGCCTCAGGCAATGTTCAAGAGAGTAAAGTTTGCTACATATCAGTTTTTGAGTAGAATATAATGTGGTCACATTCACATTCAAGGCATTTGCTATCTCTGTATGCATTGAACTAGTTGCTGTACATATTAAATAGAGTCCAATGCAATTGTGATTTGATTTTTAGTGTACCGTAGAACACTATGGTCCGGTTTCTTAGGCCCAGATAATGCCAGAACCTATATTAACAAGAATGGTGACTGCACTTCATTGTAGTCCAGTACTATTACCATTTTAATTCCAAGTCCAAGAAACTGGGCCCATTTGCACCTAAGCTTCAATGTGTTATGTATAGTATGCTGTGTTGCAGTGAACAACAGACTGTAAGGTTGCTAAATAAGATGTCTCAAGACAAGATGTTTGGAATGACAAAATAACACAGAACAGACCCAATGTAGCAGAGTAATTCAGCGTAGTGATTTTTACTGAAAGGCCATTTGACCCCATTATGAAAATGTTGCCATTGGCAACGGGTGGAGGGGTGCTGGTTTGAATTGCAGTTTTTTATTAACCACTGACTCTGCGTGATGATAGATCAAAATAGCCGTTAAAAAATAAGTACCCACATTTTATTATTATATTTGAGGGATACCAAAGATTCTTATCTAGTGTGACATCAGTTCCCAAAATATGTATGTTTCCTTTTTGATGAGCAAAAATATGCATACACGTTCATATTTACACGACAAGTCAGTGGCCTTACACTTTAGTTGGTTGCCATGCTTACTGCAGCAGCAGGGCTGATTTTGATATTATGGGATGTTCTTTGTTTTGTCACACAACGTGCCCTGGTATGTGGGGGGGCGGGGGGGGGGGTTGTGTGTGAGAGGGGGTGGAGTGTCGAGATATATGTTAAACTGTTGGTGCCTCATATATACTGAAGACATGGAGGAAAGAGAATTTAATGTTAAATTAATATAATAAATATTTTCTAGACTCAACATAAGATATACATTTCCTACTATCCTACTATACAGGTAGTACAAAACCTACAGAAAATCCCATCAGAAACAAATCCCAGTTCTGCTCCACTCAGGTAGACATTTTACTTCAAACTAAACCAGTGTTCTTTTCTTAACATTCAGAGTGGAGGCTGGAATTAGGTGAACATATATAGTCACAATGACTTAACAGTTTGACAGCACACTAACATTGAAGAAAGTAAAGCATTAGAACTATGCTATAGGCAGCCTTCCTTAGACACCTATATCTCAGCAGAATGAGAGAGTACAATACTGTCCAAGTGGTGTGTGAATTAGTTCTCCTGCTCTTTGATTATTATGGAGTGGCAGCAAGATGGGGGAGGGAGGGGTGGTTCTTGTCGCCCGGCATATTATGGGATGTCTGCGTTGTTAGGTGGGGGGAGGGGTGAAAGAGAGGGAGGGGTAGGAAAGGGGAGTGTAATATTATGGGCAGGCCTGTTTCTTTTTTCTTTCTTGCCTTTTATTTTGTTTAAACTCAAGCTTGTAAGAGAATGCTTCTGAGCCATGGCTGCCTGATCTAGCACAAAGATCAGGCCTTCGTATGTGTGTGCCTGTGTGTGTGCTCATATAATGGGATTTTTTTCCCAGGTGTAGCTTTTGAAAGGAGACAGAAGACATGAGCTTAGAGATATGAAGTTGAAAATCTATCATGAAACACAGAAAGAAATAATAGCCAGTGTTAGAAGTACTTTAGGAATGTTCTTCAAGCATTCATCACAGAGAACATGACCAGAACCTGTAATATTTAGCTCAGTACAATCAATACTCTTTACAAGGACATCTGACCTTTGTCAAGGGCATAGCAGTTGCAAATGGTGAGAGACAAACCAAAACATTGGACTGATACCTAGAATAAACCATAGGGTGGAGAGAGATCAAAGAGCCCTTAAACATCCGTTTAACACGGTGAAAGCTACAGTACATGCTGCCCTGTTGGGTGTTTCCTTCAACTACTTTCTCCTTCTGTCCATGAGTCAGACTGACTGTTATGTGGTCTATTGGCCCATTTATCTGTCTAATCATCTACCAATGAGTCCACATCTTCAGCTGTCTCTCTCCGGCTTCCCTTGTGGCTTTCTGTATGTCTGTCAGTAAGGCTCTATGACAAAGTCCGCATGTAGTTCTTTTGCCTAGTGACAGGGTAACATTAAGGGATGTGTGTAGATTGGTGAGGGGGATGGAGGTGTATGGGGGGGGGGGGGTGCTAGCGGAAGAAGTATTATGGTCTGCATTTTGGCATGCGTGGTAATCTGACCCCCCAACCCCCACCCCCTCTTGCCTGCTTATCTCCATGGCAACTGTCGGCACAGGAAGAATATTATGGTCTGTACTTTCTTTTGACTCAGAAATTATATTATGGGATGTTCAGCGCCACTGGAGCATGGGGGAGGGGTGCATCTGAGCAGGTTGCCACGACAACTACCTCCATATCCTTTTTTTCTATCTATAATTATGGGATGTTAGTGTACATCCAGTCTGCACTATAAAAATATGAATGTATTTGTGAGTGTATGTGTCTGAGTGTGTGCTAGAGAACTTTGAAATGTACATGTGCTTTATTTCCAGCGCTCTTTGTGTCTGTGGTTGGCCTCTTTGGGAGAATGCCAGTGAAACTCAGGAAGAAATAAGAAGGAGAAGGAGGGAATAAATACAACAAAGAGAGGGCTGGAGGGAGGAAAAATACAGATGGGTAGGGGACGAGGTAAAGTAGCATCAGAGAAGGTTGCTGAGTCAGAGGAAACAGTACATGGTGAGAGGGACACACAAAAAGAAAGAAGAAGAGACAAAGAAGAGAATGGGATGTAGACAATGAATGGGAAAATTTTTAAAAGCTGATAACCATGAAAATGCAACTTTTGCAATCATTGATTGCATTAGATTTTCCCAGGGACAAATTATCACTAGGAGCTATGACTAGTCAAAGCATTAGTACAACAATAGAGCACAGTAAGGAAGCACTGGTTAAGAAATTATAAACATGTCTACAAATGGAGATGTATATTGGATGACAACCATTACATCTTTTTGTTAGAGTAACTTCACCACAGAAGAATGCAATTGGTCTCGATTGGAGTTCCACAATAAAACTTATTGTGTGTTCTATGGAAGTGCATGAACAGATAGACATTAGCAGTTGCTACATGATATTAATATGCTAGATCCTCAAACTGCTTGTGCACTTTGCCACTGTGAGCTGTATGCGTACACAGGATGGTCGACTAGCTGACCTTCAGACTGTTTCTCATCCAGTCAGTTTCTCATCCACATAGTAGGCCTATGTGATTGTTCTAAGCAACATTGTAACATTAGCCACTTATCATAATCACAAATTAAAGTTTACTGTTCAGTGGACTGGGAGGCCCTCATACAGATATACTTAGTGAATAGTATGTGCTTCAAAAGGGGCAAGATCTGTGCTGAACAGTGCCTTGACCTCAAAGAGGATTCCTGCTCAACTTGTGCATGCATTATATCTGTATCTTCATCCATTATTCTCAAAAACACACACTTTGCAATTTGATTGGGATTAATAATTATGACTACAGGAACTTTTTGAAATTCTGGATTTGCGTGCATGAGTTTTTAACACTTTAGGGAAACTGATATGTACCCTCCATGTTATGATATATATATATATATATATATATATATATATATATATATATATATATATATATATATATATATATATATATATATATATATGTTATTTATATGATTTCCTGTATGTATCTCTTCAATTAATGAGAACATATGCTACATTCACAGAATCAGAGATAGGCCTACATCTGATCCTATACATGGGGTATACATACAAGTACAGTAGGTTTGAGTGGGACTGAAAGGATGTAGTCATGTGGCGTGGAGTTGCCATGTGACGTGTTATTCTCTCTCCTGCTTGCTCTCTCTTTTTGGAGTTATGCTTATTGTGGGATGTCAGTGACTACGCTCATTATTATTATGGGATGTTGTCGCGGGTGGGAGGGGTGAATGTCTCCATAGTAACGGTTACTAAGGGGCATGGTGGAATGGGGAAGAGAGTGCGTGTGGGGGGGTGGATTATTATGGTCTGTATGTTGCAAGGTAACTATGCAGAGTGGGGGGAGGGGTAAGTGTATGTGGGGGGGTTATTATGGGATGTCTGCCCCCTGATCTCTTTGTGTGTATGCAAGGGGTGTTAGTGGGAGAGGGAGAGACGGCGACGTCGTACGTTATCCCACACCGGAGAAAATTATATTGCTTAGCTAGTTAATTAACAAATACGTAATATTTAACCTGCATTTAACTGCTGCTCAAAGAGGATATCATTAAGTGTGGAAACTGTATACTTGTAGGCTGCTTCACATTTTTCCTCTTTTTCAAGCAACGGGGATATTCAAGTTATGTGAGTATACTAACGTTAGATTATCCATTTATATTTCTCAAGGGAATCATCCCGTGGACATTTGTAAATCGATCAAATACTAAACAAAAGCGAAGTTCTGTGTATTTTTTCCGCACACAGAGCTTGCAGCCAACATAACACCACGATTCCGCCGCGTCTCCGAATTTGGCCGGTACTGCTAACAGCCACACTTACTTGTTAGCCTGCTTAGCTTCCCGCTGGTGAAGGCGCTAGCTAGCCGTGTAGCTAGTTTGATGGTTAGCTAGCCTGTGTTGTGGAACATTGATATCTGTGCTTTGGTCTAACTTTTAGCCACCGTTTTGTACTTCTTACTAAGGTACCGACGTGTGCCTATGTTTAGCTAAAAGAAAATCCCGAGTCTGTATGATGGGAAATGTATCGCTGTGTGTGATGTGACATATACTGACTATCAATAGAGACTAACTTCCGTTTTCTCACTGTTCTTTAAGCTAATTTCCACCTCTTCGAAACCGGCTCTCCCTTCTCCCGCCTTGCTTCGGGAAGACACAAGATTGGGTGGAAGGAGTAAAAAAAAATATCTGTGGATTTCAGCCTGACAAAACGGTGAAAAAAACACAAATATGTCTGGAAGTGATGACGATAGAGATGATTTTGGACCAGCAGAAGACCGGTCCATGATGCAAGGTATGTGGCTAGCCGGGGTGCGCAGCTAGCCTGAATTTTCACCAATAGTTTCCCCAAATGCGCATCGATGGACTTTTGAATTCGCAGTTTTTTCCAGACACATTCGCTGCTTTTCGAAACTGTTTAAAATAAACCCCTTTTTATCCATTGAATTAAACTGCTGCCACTTTGGAGTTAAACTGAGCAAAATCAACCTACTTTAATCAACTTATCTTACCTAAGTAGTTTTCTAGACTTTTGTTTAAAACACAAATAAACTTAATTTATTTGGCCATGCACACTTTAAATCAATGACCAACCTACTCGACCGTTTTGCTGGTGCTGTGCCAGCCGCTAGTCAGCTAGCTCGCGGCTAGCGCGTTTAGCCCGACATGACAACAAGCTCGGTCATCGGTCTCAAACGCGACCGTCCAAAATCAAAAGTTGCCCTTAAGAAATAGGAAATGTGGCCAAAGCTGTCGGCCATTACTTTATATAACTGTAAATTTGTGTAATTGTCAACTTTCGTTTCGTCTTGTGCCGCCTATAACGTGTGGGTACTTTTCCCGGCATCGCCGTCCTGCGGCCTACCGGTATTTTGTCGTGCGGGTGAGAGCGGGGCGGTTAGCGGCTGTCTGAGGACGTTAGTGCGGCACTTAACTATCTAACTCAACTACTTAACTATTTAACTCAAAAACTACGAGGGTACCGGGCTGTGTCCGCCGATAAAAAGCTAATGAAGATGTTGGTGTGTTTTTGTTCCAGTCTAGTAAGGTTGGGAGACTGGTGTGTGGGGGTTTCCGTCGCTACCTGGCGAAGCCGAGCTTGTTTATTAGGCTTATGCCTTCAGAGGTTATTGCGTTGAGCAGTATGCGTTACTTTATAATGTGGACACACAACTTGCTTCAATTTACTTTACGTTTTAGGCGATCGCATGAGCTTGTATTTTTAAAATATGGAGCTGTTGTGAATTTCTTCTTCTTGGCTGCATTTTATTGAAATTTGGTGAATGCATTTCTAACTTCACAACGTTCAGCTGATTGTTTTCAGGTGTAGTGCATCATTTCTTCCGGTAACTGGCATGTGAACAAATGGAAGAGTTAAGAGGGTGAACATGACTCGAGACTTAACGTTAGCTTTTCTCCGATCGAGCATTACTTTGTTTAAATGGTTGTAGTTCACGTTTAAACACATTTAGAAAAAAACTCCCACTGAAACTCACTGTGTTGCTTTCAAATGAACATTGGTCCTATCCACCTACGTTTTCTGTTTGGTGTATTTAGTAAAACATGGCTCTTTATTGGAACTTCAATTTTATTGGTATGATTCAATAACACTGCACAGGGCTATCATATTCTATTCAAATCACTTTCCTCCATGATGGTTCAGGTTTTATCTATGCTACTAAAATATTTAGTGAGAAGGTGAGAGCTTGACCGGGAAATAATACAAAGCACGTGACCAGTACCCAGTCTTTCTTATTTGACCTACTAAAGGTCTGTCTGAAAAGAAATGGCTTACAACTATTTGCATATGCTCACCATTTAATTTAAAAGGGTTATATGACCTTGCAGATACTACCATTGTACTCAACATTTTGTCTCCATATTTGATTTATAGTGTGTGTGCACGTCTTTTGTTTGCGAGAAGAAGAATTTGAACATTGAACACAAGTTCATGTTTGTTAAATCTACAGTCACACATTTTTGAACAGCAGTAATTTGGTGAAATATTGCAATTTCTCTGCACTTTATGGCCATATTGTGACAGTTAATCCATAAAGTCAGCGCAGTATAAGGCATCCATGTTGTGCTAAAACTAAATTGTTGAGGCTCATTCACCCAGAGCAGTGACCAACAGTCACATGTCAAGTTCATATCGTGTCTGCTTTATGACTGTAGTCTGACTGGCTGAATGTGGTTGTGTAAACCTCTTGTTTGTTTTGAATGAATGAACACACAGATATTATCAATTTATCCTACAGATGATGACCTGGAAGAAGACTTGTCAGAAAACGAAGTCCCTAAGGTGAAGAAGAAAAAGAAGGCCAAGAAGAGCAGCCGTGAAAGTAAAAGCAGCAAGAGGCAGCGCTCTCGTAGGGAGGTAGGGACAGTGGTACAGCCACCACATATGGCCAAATAGCCAAATAGTTCTGAACCAAACATGGTAAAGATTGGTACACCTGGGATCTGAAAGTCCTTTCCTTAAGTAGCACCCCGCAAACCCCTTCACTCGTTTGCTATAGATGTGGCCTGTCTTTGCTCTAATGTCATACTTGTGTGCTCCAGGACATCCCAGTCAGCTCTCCTGAGCCCATAGATGGAGGCGACGTAGACGAGGTGGAGGAGGACGGGGCCGGGGGGCGCTCGGACAGTGAGGGCAGTGACTACACACCTGGTAGGAAGAAGAAGAAGAGAGCCAGCACCTCCAGAGACAAGAAAAGGAACAGTGTTGCCGAAAGAAACTCCAGCTCAGCTGCCTCCAAGAGGAAGGAAGCGGAGGAAGATGATGATGAAGATGATGATGATAGCTCGGTGGGTATGGGAGGAAATTTGGAGCATAACTAGCTTTTTTCAATTTATGTGAATATAAACCAACATATTGCTATAATATTTGCTAAGGCAGTGTCTTTAAAATTGCTTTCCAGGAGCCCAAAACGTCCTCCCAGTTGTTGGATAACTGGGGAATGGAGGACATTGACCATGTCTTTACTGAGGAGGACTACCGGTCTCTAACCAACTATAAGGCCTTCAGTCAATTTGTCAGGTATGGAAACTTCACAGAGAAATAATTCACTTCTTAATGAGTCACACTTTAGAAACAACTCCCGATACTTGGGATTATTGGGTTTCACAGTATATTATAGCACCTTTTTATTGCAAGTTTCACCATGTTTTATTTGCAAGCAGTTATGCCCTACATAGAGTTTTAAACCAAACTGGCAATGAAGTTTCCTTTTGCAGTACATAAAATAAAAACAATACACATACACCGTGATTAAAGAGGCCAGAGCAGAACAGCATGCCTAATTTGCAATAGAGAGCTTGTACAGTGTGTGTTTAATTAATAAGAAGATGAATATTTTAAAAGACTGTTCTTAAAGATACATTTCTATCATGTTCATCTTTAAAATGTTATATTTACAAATGTAAGTACGTTCCTAAAATGTATCCGGAGCAGTAAAACAATTTATCAAGACTTGCGGGTGTAGATGTATACAAGTTAAATTCTAAATGTTAAATATGGGTCAATCCCCGTGTTTGGCTCCTGCATTTGTGATCAGTACTTAACCATGTTACGGTGTGAATTCTAATTTGTATTAATCAAGGGTCACCTCCTCATAATGCTAATCTGCTCATCTCCTCATCCCAAGTATTCTCTCCTCCATGTCTCTCCCAGGCCCCTGATCGCTGCCAAGAACCCCAAGATTGCCGTCTCCAAGATGATGATGGTGTTGGGCGCGAAGTGGCGTGAGTTCAGCACCAACAACCCGCTGCGTGGCTCCGCCACAGCCAACGCCGCCCTGGCGGCCGCCAACGTGGCTGCGGCCGTGGAGAGCATGGTGGCCGCCGAGGCCCCGGCCGCTGCACCTGCCCTGCCCCCTCCAGCCGAACCCCAGCCTCCTCCTGCCCCTCCACTCCGCAAGGCCAAGACCAAAGAGGGCAAAGGTGAGCAGAGGCTCCTGGGTTTTCCTAGTGTGAGGACAGTTTCAGAAGAAAAGTTGTGAGGCAGTGGGTGTGCTTGTACTATTTAGGTTTCTGAATTGCAGTCTTTTATAACTAATTGCTTTCAGAGGCTGAAACGAGTGTGGTGGTCAGCGTGATGTCCTTTTGAGAGCAGAAAACCACCCTTTTTCCTCCCCTAATATACAGCCCCTCTCTTTAAGCGATGCTGGAAGTGTCTTTAACTGCATCTTCGTAGTATTATGTTGCTTCCCTAACGAAAGCTTAGTGCTGATGAGTACATCTGGGCACAAAATGGCTGCCCTAGATAACTGATGCCACTCTGATACTGCCTGAGTGGGCGGAGGCACATGAGAAAGAAAGCTGACTGAGCTCCCTTGAGAGCTTGGGTGGCTAAAAATGTTGTGCTATTTGTTTAAAAGAAAAGGAAAATTTAATTGACATTCCAGGTCTTGGTTGAAAGAATTTCTTAAATCAGATGCACCCTGGAATAGATTAAGACACTTATTTAAGGATAACCTTGAGTGGGTGTGTATGTGTGTGGGTTTTTTTTTTTCCTTCTCTTTAATGTTGTAGAAATGTTGACCACAGTCCCTTGCTATCTGGGTATTGTGATATTTTGGAACTTTCTGGCAACTCTGTTTCAGGTCCTAATGCACGTAAGAAGTCCAAGCCTGCTGCCAAACCTCAGGAGAAGAAGGTCAAAACCAAAAAGGTTGCCCCTCTGAAGATCAAACTAGGAGGCTTCAACAGCAAGAGAAAGCGCTCCTCTGTATGTCTGCCTTCCGCTTTCTGGCTTTGTTACGTTTCCAATTGGAATTTCCTCAAGCAACATCTTTTCACAAGCGCATCTCGCGCTCGTTTTGACAAGTCCCGTCTGATTCCTAAAAGTTGTATTAAAGGATCAAATGAACACCCAGCAAACCCAACAGATAAATCTTCAGCTTTTGTGTCTTTCCCTGTGGCTAGACTGTAGTTATGCATTCCCTTTCACACTTGCTTGTTTAGAGTGAAGAAGACGACATGGACGTAGACAGCGATTTTGACGATGGCAGCATGAACAGCGTGTCCGTGTCTGATGGCTCCAACAGCCGCAGCAGCCGTTCAAAGAAGAAGCCCAAGCCCAAGAAGAAGAAGAAGGGTGAGGGCATCTCTGGTACTTAGATGATGGTTCTTCACCTGGAGTACAAACTAATAGTGTCCATCTCCTCACGCCACACACACAAAGGCTCTTTTAAATTTAAGATAAAATGAAGTTATACATTTTTCAGCAATCTGAGTCATTTTACATTTTTAGGGAGGCTTGTTGACAAGTGCTGTGATTTACAATTAGAAGTGGGCCAAAAAAAGTACTTCCATAAACAACATAATTTCAGTCATTATTCCTGGATTGTTTGACATTTAATACTGGATTATTGCTTTACACTTTTTCATGGACTCCTCCTTATGAGAATCTTTGCTTTGTTCTTCCATACAGCCCTAAATAGATCGGCTCTAACTGTAGTCTTTGTCATTTCCTGACTATGATGTAGGTCTGCTCCATATTAATAACTCTTTAGGTTTTGACTTAAGATCATTTCCAACCCTCTGCCACCCCCTCTCTGATTCAGTTGATGATGATGCTGATGGCTACGAGACTGACCACCAGGACTACTGTGAGGTGTGTCAGCAGGGGGGAGAGATCATCTTGTGCGACACCTGCCCCAGAGCCTACCACATGGTCTGCCTGGATCCAGACATGGAAAAAGCCCCAGAAGGCACCTGGAGCTGCCCGCACTGTGTATGTGACCATCTCAAAAAGTTTCACCTATCACTCACTGCAGTCACTTGCTGTTTTTACATTGTCCAAGGAAAAAACATTTGATTGGGGCAAACAGTCTACATGATTGATTTTTTTTATTATTTTTTTTATTTTTTTGCCTCTAATTTTGCCACCTTTTACCACTCTGGTCCTAAGCAATATGTTTCCTTCTGAAATTTGCTGTTTGTCAAATTGGCTAGGAAAATCTTGTCTCTGCCTTTACCTGACTAGCTCAACAAGTTGAGGGTTGTTAGCAGGACAGGTGTTCTGTATGTATGCTAGATTTAGAGAAGGCCCCTGATTTACCATGAAACACCAATTCTGGACACACCTTGACCTGACCCCATAGAAGAGAGGCCACTAACAATGGTTGTTGCTCATTTAAAATCAGACAAATGGAGGATGACCTGGAGATAGTTTAGCTGTTCGGTTGCCAGGTGATGTGACGGGTATTCAGCATAACCTAAAAAGAAGCTTCATGTATTCAGTCTTTATGGCTTTAGAATGCCCGATTTGAATGACCTAATTTTGCTTTGACACTTTGTCCCACTTAAACTCGTTAGCTTTACCTCCATTTTCTTAATGATACTACACTCAGTCTTAAGGGAATTTTGCTGTTGCTTAATATTTGAGCTGCATGTTGATGGAGAAATTATTGTACTGAGAGATGTAGCTGTGTTTTGTCATGGAGCGATGTTTTGCAATATATTAAAGGCAGTGTTTATCCTTTGATATGATGTGATTTAAAGATAAAAATTTTACCCAAATTATTTACATTTGTTGAATCATGTGATTGCTGTGACTCATTGAACAAGGGAGTGCTCATCTGCATTCTCTGAGACTGGTCAGGAGGCTCACAACACACCATGTGCCATGTGGTAGAAGCCTTATTTGCATATTGCACCCTTCTGTGACTTCACTATCATGGTGGCCAATATTGCGATTTTGATTTATTAAACGATATATGGAGCATCCATACCCAACGTGCAGGTGTCCCAATCAGTTGTCCAAGTGCTGAGATGTCTTGTGAAAATTGCTTTTGCCTTTCAGGAGAAGGAGGGTATTCAGTGGGAGGCGCGCGAGGAGGGCTCGGACGGAGAGGAGGAGAACGACGTGGCTGGAGGCGAGGCGGAGGAGGACGACCACCACATGGAGTTCTGCCGCGTGTGCAAGGACGGCGGCGAGCTGCTGTGCTGCGACTCCTGCCCTTCCTCCTACCACATCCACTGCCTCAACCCGCCCCTGCCCGAGATCCCCAATGGAGAGTGGATCTGCCCCCGCTGCACTGTGAGTAGACAAGGGTGACCGACGAGCAGCGTTGCTCGATGGTGGGGCTGGTACTGTTTGATGTTATTATTATTGGTGCAAACATGTAGTGCCAAGAGTTGAGAAGTAAATTTTTTATTTATTGGCTTTTATTGGTTTTAATGGAAACCATCTGGGTAATTAATTGTTGCTATCACTGGGGCCATCGTTACAGAGCTTCTCCCCTCTTGTTCTATGCCTTAGTGTCCTCCTATGAAGGGGAAGGTGCAGAAGATCCTGACGTGGCGCTGGGGTGACCCCCCGCCCCCCACCCCTGTACCTCGACCTCTTGACCTCCCAGCCGACTCTCCCGACCCGCCGCCGCTGGCAGGCCGACCCGAGAGGGAGTTCTTCGCCAAGTGGCAGAACATGTCCTACTGGCACTGCTCCTGGGTGTCCGAGCTGCAGGTCCGTGCACACGCTTGCTCACCAAGCTCCTCCTACAACGGAGTAGTGCAGAAGGGGTTCGGATCTGTGATCCTAACGAGTTGTGCCAGTGTAAGATGGACCCTGATCGGGGACTGAAGCCTTTCTCCCTGCCTCTCCTCCCCAGCTGGAGCTGCACTGCCAGGTGATGTTCAGAAACTATCAGCGCAAGAACGACATGGACGAGCCCCCGCCCATAGACTTTGGGGGAGACGGGGACGATGACAAGAGCGACAAGAGGAAGAACAAAGACCCCATCTATGCCCAGATGGAGGAGAAGTATTACCGTTTTGGCATCAAGATGGAGTGGATGATGATCCACCGCATCCTCAACCACAGGTCAGTCGCGGGTCGCGGTGAAGCACTGAAATGCTGCAAGTCAATCTTCCATTTGTAGGTAAATTTAGCATGTGGGACTCTTGACCTGTGACCCTTGTGAACACCAAACTCCCCGCTCTCAGTAACCCAGAAAGTATCAGAGGTTTTAAGTTTGCATCTGTGAAAATCTTGAGGAGCATGTAAATCTAAATGTTCTACAATGTTTTAATGCTTTGTCTTGGTGCTTCTCTTGCTGCTGTAGCTTACCTGCCTGCAGGTAGTGCCAGGTGCTGGCAACACTAAGGTCACAGGTTCAAGACCCATGTAGCATGTGTACTGTTGCTGGGGATGTCTGCCTAATGCTGAAAGTGTGAATCTTAACTTTTCCAGTATTGATAAGAAAAACAACTGTCACTACCTCATCAAGTGGAGAGATCTGCCATATGACCAGGCTACATGGGAGTCGGAGGACATGGAGATCCCCGAATATGATGCTTACAAAATACAGTACTGGAATCACAGGTATGATGCATGGGCACGCACCTGCATTCCCAAAGTACCCGATCCCCCCTCATGGAAATAGCAGGGTGTGTGTATACTTCCATTCAGTGTCATATTCTCTCTCCCCCCCCCCCCCCCCCCCCCCTCTCTCTCTCTTTCAGGGAGCTTATGATGGGAGATGATGGTAGGCCAAGTAGGAAACTGAAGCTCAAAGGCAAAGTAAAGCGACTGGACAGGCCTCCAGAGAACCCTGTTGTGGATGTGAGTGAGCCCTTTGCTGTGCCCCTGCCTGTCAGGCCCAGAGGGCTGTGCTCAGAACAACGTTGCCATATAAACTTTGCTTGGAGTTAGCGTAGTGTCCTGGGGACTAGTTTAGCATAGCAGATGATGTCAGCAGTTGGCTTGATCAGTTCAAATAGTGTGCTGCTTTCTGCGGTCATATTTGAGTAAAGGTTCTCCATGGAGGCAGCTTCTTAGAAGCTCTGCTTTGTTCTTGCATTGTTCTCCATTCTTCAACATTTGTCAAAAGGTTGGATTGGTTTTACATGTGAAGCAGTTCAATCTGAAAAACGTGCATAATATTTAAGATCTTGTGTTCGTATTAAGCATACCAAGTTCAACCCAGCTTTTAAAGCCTGATCACTCCAGTTGTTAGTGGTAGATATTTTAGGCTGGAAAGGTCTGTGTGCATGTGCATGCGCCAAAATATTGAAAACTGTATCAATGTTTTAGGAATTTTGACATTTATGAATAAGTAGAAAGATGTCAGACTCAGCTTGGGGCCTGAGTCTCTGGCACTCTTGTCTTTCAGCCCACCATTAAGTTTGAGCGTCAGCCGGACTACCTGGACACGACGGGGGGCACACTGCACCCCTACCAGCTGGAGGGCCTGAACTGGCTGCGCTTCTCCTGGGCCCAGGGCACAGACACCATCCTGGCCGACGAGATGGGCCTGGGGAAGACCGTGCAGACCGCCGTCTTCCTCTACTCACTGTACAAAGAGGTAAGGATGTGTGTGTGTGTGTTGCACACTTGTCTATTATGGGGGATGGGGTGGGGGCTGTGTATGTGAGTACGCCTTTCTTTGGGGGGAGGGGGGTGTTGTGCACATGCTTGTCTGTGCATTTGGCCTGTGAGTGCGTGCATGCTTGTCTTTGTGAGGGTGTGTGCACATGTTTGTCTTTTGTGTGTGTGAGAGATGGGTGTGCGCGCACTTGTCTTTTGTGTGTTTTTGTGCATGCTTTGTGTGTGTGTGATTGTGTGTGTGTGTGTGAGCATTTTTGTGCGTGTGCACACATTTATCTTTTGCGTATAGTTGTGTGTTTGCGCACACTTGTATTTGTGTGTGCGTGCATGCGCATATGCATGCTTGTCTTTGCCTGTGTGTATGCAATTGTCTGTTCTTGCTTGTGTGTTCTTGCTCATATATATATGTGTGTGTGTGTATGTTCATATATTTGTGTGTGTGTGTATGTTCATATATTTGTGTGTGCGTGTGTAAGCTGTGTGTGTGCATTTGTGTGTGTGGGGGGGTGGGGGGGTTGGTAATGCTTTAGGGAACAGGGTTGCCATTTTGAATTGAGAGCAAATCATGAACTGCAGATTTAATCAACATGGATGGACATCGTTGCTTGTATATGGCTTTAGAATATTGCATGTCTGCCACCTGCTGGCCAAGGTATAGAATGTAAGTGTTGATTTAGTTCTATAGGAGAGCCACCAGTGTCCAACACTATGTGAATGTTGCTTTGGTGTTAGTTGGCTCCAGTTACTCGAAACAGCTAGTTACTAGACTATTTTTCTTTGGAACTGAATATATTTCTCTCAGATTAACTGTGCTGACCTCTGTCTGAAAATCTTTTTTATACCTTGGGGAGCCAATTACAAAATGAATTGGCTTCATGAATCCTTTTCCAAGTGTGATGACTTCTCACATTATCCAGATGTTCTTTGGTGGTCCTTTGGTTTTTAGGGGTTTTCTTCCTTTTTGTAGGGTCATTCTAAGGGTCCGTTCCTGGTTAGTGCCCCCCTCTCAACCATCATTAACTGGGAGCGAGAGTTTGAGATGTGGGCTCCAGACATGTATGTAGTCACCTACGTGGGTGACAAAGATAGCAGAGCCGTCATCCGGGAGAACGAATTCTCATTTGAGGATAATGCCATCCGTGGAGGCAAGAAGGCTTCCAGGATGAAGGTGAGTTCTGTCTTGGAGACAATGTAAGGTGCAATGTACAAAGTGGTTTTGGTTTAGTTGGTTTTAGTTATAAGTATTATGCAAAATGCATAGAAGATAACTTTTCCCCTCTGTTTTATTGGGCTTGTCTATACTTTCTTTGCTTCCCCCTATTTATCCCACGTGTAGAAAGAGGCTTCGGTAAAGTTTCACGTTCTGCTGACCTCCTATGAGCTCATCACTATTGACATGGCCATCCTGGGCTCCATCGACTGGGCCTGTCTGGTGGTGGACGAAGCCCATCGACTCAAAAACAACCAGTCTAAGGTGAGTCCAGAGACATGAAGTCCGCTTTGTTTGTTTAACCTTTTTTAATGAGCTGAAGCTTCTGGTTTACTGTAAATGGTTGCCTGTTCATCCAGTTTGAAATCAATCTTTAAATAGAGCTGGCTGACCTCTGTACTCTGGAGTTTGGATAAATAGTTTTCAAGGTGTGGCTGTGAAACGGCTTTCCTGACTGTGCTGTGATTGTAGGCTGCTATTCTAATCCTGTCACTTTTTTTTTCTGTGTGTGCTGTGCAGTTTTTCAGAGTACTGAATAATTACTCCCTTCAGCACAAACTCCTGCTTACTGGAACTCCTCTCCAGAACAATCTGGAGGAGCTCTTCCACCTGCTTAACTTCCTCACCCCAGAGAGATTCAGGTAGATGTGTGTGTGGTTGTGTGTTGGGGGGGGGGGCATTGGAGAGGTGGACACTAGTCTCCCATTCTCTGTCCAGCCACTCACCCAGTAGTGTCACTCGTACCCTCTCTCCCTCAGTAATCTGGAGGGCTTCTTGGAGGAGTTTGCTGACATTGCTAAAGAGGACCAGATTAAGAAGCTGCACGACATGCTGGGACCGCACATGCTCAGGAGACTCAAAGCCGACGTTTTCAAGCACATGCCCTCCAAGACCGAGCTCATCGTCCGTGTGGAGCTCAGCCAGATGCAGAAGTGAGTGTTGAAGGCGGGGGGGCAGAAGGCAGTGGAGTGGGGGGGGGCTTGGGGCAGAACGAGAGCATTAAAAAGCACTTCTCGTGGTGCTCTGGATTTGGATTTACTGTTGGACTAAGAAGAATTTCTAATGCAGAATTCTTGCTGCTTCTCTAGCTGACCTCAAGATTGAGCATCTGGGCTTCCCTAATATGACCTTTTGATGTATCTTAAAAAACCTACAGATATGGGAAGAAACAATCATTATTTATTTTGCAGGAAGTATTACAAATTCATCTTAACCCGCAACTTCGAGGCCCTAAACACCCGAGGAGGTGGAAACCAAGTGTCCCTGCTTAATGTGGTGATGGACCTGAAAAAATGCTGCAATCACCCTTACCTTTTTCCCGTTGCTGCTATGGTATGCTCTCTCTCCATGAGGTCCACACCTCCCAGGGGACTCATTAGAAAATTCTATGAAGAAATAAAATTCACCTGCTTAGGTGGTGGTAGAGTGATCTCTGACTGGTTATTTGAAACAGGAAGCACCCAAGATGCCCAATGGGATGTACGATGGCAGTGCCCTCACTAAGTCTTCTGGGAAACTACTGTTGCTCCACAAGATGCTGCGCAGGCTGAAGGATGGAGGCCACCGAGTACTCATCTTCTCTCAGGTATGAGCACGGGTAGACACCCGCACACAGCAGCCTGTGCACATGCAGTAAAGCACAATAGCTCATTCTGTTCGTCTTGTAGATGACCAAAATGCTGGACCTGCTGGAGGACTTTCTGGAGAATGAGGGCTACAAATACGAGCGTATTGATGGAGGCATCACTGGCGCAATGAGACAGGAAGCCATTGACCGCTTCAATGGTGAGTCTTGTTTATTTGGTTTTAACAACCAATTCATTAACTACAGCTCACTGTGGTGGTATATTCCATTATTCTAAAACATTAGAAAGAGCAACGCACTCTTTGGAACTAATGGCTTTTGCTGATGAAGGAAGGCTGACTTGTTCGTGTCTCTCCCCAAGCTCCGGGTGCCGTGCAGTTTGTTTTCCTTCTGTCTACCAGAGCTGGCGGCCTGGGTATCAACTTGGCCACGGCCGACACAGTTATCATTTATGACTCGGACTGGAACCCTCACAACGACATCCAGGCAAGCCCTCGGGCACCACAAAGTTCACTTTGTATTAGTCATCCCTTTTATAGATCTGTATTGTGAGCATTTGGCTTGACTTTAATATGTCCCCCAACCCCTATGTAGGCCTTCAGCAGAGCACACAGAATTGGTCAGAACAAGAAGGTGATGATCTACCGCTTTGTCACCAAAGCATCTGTGGAGGAGAGAATTACTCAGGTACTCCCCTTTTTTGTTAGAAGACCTTAAAGATGTTATCGTCTGTCTAATATAACAGCACTATTTTTCACCTCTATGTTTGACTGATTGACTCTTATCTTGTTCACTTCTCTGCAGGTGGCCAAGAAGAAGATGATGTTGACCCACTTGGTGGTACGCCCTGGCCTGGGCTCTAAAACGGGTTCCATGTCCAAGCAAGAACTGGACGACATCCTCAAATTTGGCACAGAGGAGCTATTTAAGGACGAGGGAGAGGGTGAGTCTAGAACAGTCAGTGTGTTTCAGTGACTAGAGAACAAGTTCTAGAGTCTGTTCTGGGCTTATTTTGCTCTGACTTTGTAACTACTGTTTCTTGATCAAATTTAGAGCTTTGTGCCCAATGAGGGGTAAATATCGCTGAACTTTTCTCCTCTTTCCAACAGGGGAGAACAAAGAAGAGGACAGCAGTGTGATTCATTATGATGACAAGGCCATAGACCGGTTGCTAGACCGCAACCAGGATGCTACAGAGGACACGGAGCTCCAGAGCATGAATGAGTACCTCAGTTCCTTCAAAGTTGCTCAGTATGTGGTCAAGGACGAGGAAGACGAGGTGAGCACGAGGCAGAATCTTCTCCACTCAACAAAGCTCTTCTATATCACACTGCTATTGGCAGTACTGTTCTAAGGATATAATGTCTGGCCTGCCTCTTGTTTCGTTCTGTCCCAGGAAGAGGAGGTGCAGAGGGAGATTATTAAGCAGGAGGAGAGTGTGGACCCAGACTACTGGGAGAAGCTGCTCAGACACCATTACGAGCAGCAACAGGAGGACCTGGCCCGCAACCTGGGCAAGGGCAAGCGCATCCGCAAACAGGTCAACTACAACGACGGGTCCCAGGAGGATAGAGGTACCGCTTGCACCATGCATTACGGAGATCTTTGACATTTCTGCATGTTTGGAATTGTGTAAACGACTCTGCAGTACTCTGTACAATGTAAAAACTTAATGGAGTCATTCTTAAAATATCTGTAAATGACCATGTGTGTTTAAAACAAACATGTCAGGACTTTTGGGGAGAGTTGACCTTATATAGCAGGAAACGTATTTTTATCTAGGGAGCTAGCATAAATTACTTTGTTTACTTTTTGCCAAACAGGTATAGGAAAGCCTGTTTGATTGTGCTGGGTTCCAGAATAAATAAACGTTTTACAATCTCCTGCATTGTATGGAGATTGTCACTCACTCTAGCTTTTGAACATGCTGCAGATGTGTTGTGCTTTTGTTCAATTTAGGTCTATTCAGTTTGAATGACACACTGTATATTATAAACCAACATCTTCATTCAGATGCTGTGTTTGAGGTGGTGTTTTAGAGCAGGAATAATGTAGGGAGGAATAAGTCACACAGGAATAAGCAACAGATTGCCACTTTTCCACCAACAAAGTGACTTTTAAGAATGGATTCTCATTTCTACTGGTTTGAGGGCCCAACAGTTGCATATGTGGGTGTCGCATCGTCCAGAAGTTGGAAGGCTTCATATAAACATATAAAATTTGTCTTGTATTTCTCATGAGGACAATATCTCAAATAATGTTAATACTGCTGCATGCCAAAAGTGTAGAACTGAGATCAGTACCATGCCAGCGGAAAAGTGTGAATTTCATGCTTTTGTTCCGTTGACAGACTGGCAGGATGACCAGTCTGATGGTCAGTCAGACTACTCTGTTGCCTCAGAAGAAGGAGATGAGGACTTTGATGAGCGCACAGAAGGTATATTGCTCTCTCAGTGGCACTGATTGGTAATGACCAATCATTTGACACTGTTCATCTACAGTATTCTGTTTCTCCATTATAGCAAACTCCCGCAGACCCAACAGGAAAGGCCTCAGAAATGACAAGGACAAGCCATTACCCCCCCTGCTGGCCAGAGTGGGAGGCAACATTGAGGTGGGCTTACAATTTTCAATCCTCTTTACTGTTTTTCATGAACATCCTAAATCTCAAATCATTACAGATAAAACTAGATAACTAAGGTAACTGAAAAATTCTTCATTAAATTTTAAAAATTAAGATTTTAGAAATCTTCATAAAAATTTTTCTTGCTGTGGAAAATTATGAATGTTTTTCATAAAATCACATTATGTCCAGTGTGGATGTGAAATAACAGGCAGACTCTTAATGTTAAGATCATAAAGTCAGTGAATATTGAATGCAAAGCAAAGGAAAAAAAATATTAATTCTAAACGGTTTCTCACTGCAGTATGACAGCATGATCTGTGTGCTGTCCTGGCAGCTGACATGCATGTTAACCACCCCAGTGGTTTTCTTTTTTCTGCATCTTACCTTGAGTCATCCTGCCCCAAACATGTCCAAAATTGTAGCTATGTTCGAAAAATCCTAAAAAAATCCAAAAAATTGCATACCTTATATACTGGTCCTTGTAGTAGTGCGGTACAGTATCCAGTATGTGACAATGCAAACCATACTATGGGGTCACGCGAACGTATAGTGCTCAGCATGTTTATTTTCCAACACCAAAGATTATCGCTGCTTTTGAAAACTAGAAATGTTGGGACCTTTTCAGTTTTGAAAAGAAACTGGAGAAGACCGATGAGAAGTGCTGAAAAGCCTTTCAGAACATCTACAGTTATAGCTTTGATTTTGGAATAGAAGTTTAATGTTGGTACAAAACACCTACTTGGCGTTATTAGACAGCTATTTTCTACCACATGTTTAACACTACTGGTATCCACAGGGCTAAATGCCAACAGCCTTCAAAATAACTGATGGATGTTTGCAGTATTTTGCGATTAACCCATTCTTGTCCAACACTGAAATTCAATGTTAATTACTTTTATGCCATCAAACTCTGGGGGGGAAAAACAGATTAATTAAACAAATATATTGCTTAAATGTACTGCATATAGTTGGTGTCAGTATTTGAAAAATACACAATATTTGGGATGTATTGTGTACCCCAAATGGATGTTCGAAATCCTGATAACTATCCTGATCGTAGTCTCTGGCCTCTGGTAGGAAATTTGGTTATCATGCTTTAAAGGTACAGTTAGAGGCTGTTAACACTATTTCAATAGCTAAATAATGGTTTACAGATTGTGCTGCATCCCATCATGCAACGCAGGCAATGATGGATCTGTTCGCATTTTTTTTTTTTTTTTTTTTTTTTTTGGCGGAAGTACATCATCCAGGGATGTTTCAAAATGTTGAATTTTGGTAACATACTGCGTAGTGCTTTAGGGCCCAATCAGTACATGAGTAAAATCTAGAAGGTTTTTTCGAACAGAGGCTATATCTTTGTTTCATTCAGTTAGTTAATGTTTGGTGATTTAAGTAAATAAACTTTGTATGCAAAGTAATTAAAAACTCATCAAGGTAAAATTCATTAAATTGAAATTCAGTTAATTTACTGTTACATGTACCCCAAGAACCAAATCTTTCCTACAATACCTCAAACAAGACAGTCAAGGAGTATGCACAGCACAAGAGACGCATTAAAAAGTGTTTTGAGATTTTGGTTCATATTAGATGGTTATGATAGTTTCAGACACAAAGAGAGGAGGACTCTTATAGAAGTTGGGCTGGACAATAACTCTAAATATATTGCGATAGAAAATGTTTCAATAACGCCAATATGATTTTTAAACACATTTTCAATATTTTGATAAACGCTATTTACATTACAATGTTAATAGCAGCATGCTCCCGTTAGTTCATTGCATTCAGTGCATGGACGTAGTTTTGATTTCATAAGTGGGGGGGACACAACCTGGGGTGGCGAACTGTTGAGCGGGGGGGGGGGGGGGGGGGGGGTTGAATGAAAATTGTTGAGCGCTGTGAACAAAAATTGTTGAGCGGGGGGGGGGGGGGAGCTCGGAGCTGCATGATCCTAGTGCTAGATTTGTCGCTATTTGGATATTGTTTTTTTAACCGTTAAAAAGTGGGGGGGACATGACTTCGTCGCTACTTAAATATTTGGTTTTAACTGTAAAAACTGGGGGGGACCAAAACCGGCTTTTGAAAAAGTGGGGGGGACATGTCCCCCCCGTCCCCCCCCAAAACTACGTCCGTGATTCAGTGATTAATGACCTACACCATGTGCACACAGCCAGTGCTCAGTAACAGCAGGCTATGTTAGTTGACTCTAATGTGAAATGTACAAGCTGCAAAATGAGTACCGCTGACCGCAATACAAATGTAACTGAACGAGCTTCGACGAGCGTTAATGAAGCAAAAAAAAAAGTTGATAAAACTGTGGTGTGGAAGTGGTTCGGCTATCGAAGACATTAATATTGACAAAGCCGATGAGTTTAGAAATAAGTAAAGTGTTTTTTTATTTTATTTATTTATTTATTTATTTATTTATTTTTTACTCCCTACTCCCCCTGGGTCCTTATCAGGAGGGGTCTGTCTAGCTCTTGTACAGCCAGCCTAAGATCGGTCTCATACGCAGGCTGAGATCATCTATATTTCGGTAGCAAGGACGCAGACAAGACCACGGTCCTTCTTTGGTGGTGCTATTGTACCACAGACGACAGTAACAGGGCAAGCCAGTGCTCCAGTTCAGGTTTCAAGACAGGACAAGGAGGATTTGTGGCATGACCTCACTGATGGTTATGAAGAACCCAGTTTCTCCCATTACTGTCCAAAATGACCTCAAAGGCCACAGTTAATCTCAGCCATGACATACACTCCAGCATAGTAGTTTGTGGACATAGTTTGCAAAGATGGCTGCAGCAACTGGAAGGACATTCCGATTCAGTTTTTTTCTGCCAGTGAGAAAGTTGTAGTCCTTCTCATAATTTAGGAATGGGGCTACAAATTATTTTTCCTGAGTCGGCCATTGGCTATGCATGGAATGTCTGGATGAGGGCAATGTGTATAGAATATTCCCATTTGTTCCAGACATGATATTTTAGATTAGATGTTTCTGATGATCTGAATTTTATTTTTCCCCATAACTCAAGTTTTCATTTTCCATTTCATTAACATTTTTTTTAGCTTAATCTTCCATCAGAAATGGCCTAGTGCACACACAGGACTCTTGGATAGTCTTCAGGAAGATGCTTGTGGAAGCTTGTAAACATTGAGCTTGGAAACATTTGCTAGTAAAATTCCCAAGTTTTATGAGGGAGCATAAGAAGACCTTGTTGCAGGACAGTGAGCCAGAGATAAGCAGTGTATGTCTGTATTGTTTTCAGCAGAGGTTGCAGTTGGGTGGATGGTGCGTGCAGTAAACAACATTCTCTGTCTGCGGTCATTGTGCATTACGTCATTGTGGACGTTACAAACAGTGAATGGAGTTTACATTTTTAGTTATTGAAAACTCATAAAATTTATTAAACAGTCATTGTACATTGTTGTTGTAAATAGCCTTGAATTGATGAAGGCGTTGGACGTTGCATGACATTCTTTGGACTTGGGAAAATCAGTCTAATTTTTTTTATTTTATCTATTTTTTTATTTCTTTAGGTCCTGGGTTTCAATGCTCGCCAACGTAAAGCGTTCTTAAACGCAGTGATGCGCTATGGGATGCCACCACAGGATGCTTTCACCACTCAGTGGCTTGTCAGAGACCTGCGTGGCAAATCTGAAAAGGAGTTCAAGTGAGAGCTGGCCTTGTTTATTTTTTCATGGCGTGCCACAGGAAACTATGATTAGTTCGTTTTGGTTGTCCCTGTTGGTATAATTCTTTTTTCCTCTGTCCTAGGGCATATGTCTCGCTTTTTATGAGGCACTTGTGTGAGCCCGGTGCTGATGGTGCTGAAACCTTTGCTGATGGTGTGCCACGTGAAGGGTTGTCAAGGCAACATGTCCTAACTCGGATCGGGGTGATGTCGCTGATTCGCAAGAAGGTAACTAGCATCAGTGAAGCAGAACGAACCAGCCAGCTCTGCTGAGCCGAGTCTCCTCACTCCATCATTTTGTGTTGTGATGCTTGCGGCTCATGCTCCCATGTGCTGTCTGTGGTCAGGTGCAGGAGTTTGAGCATGTGAACGGCCAGTGGTCCATGCCCTGGATGATGGAGCTGGAGGAAAATAAAAAGGCAGCGGCTGCTGCCGCTGGCCTCCCGGACTCTCCAGGAAAAACGCCTTCCACCGGCACACCAGCTGACACGCAGCCCAACACACCTGCTCCAGGTTTGACGTCGCCCTATTTTACAGTACATAAAACAGTGTGTGTGTGTGTGTGTGTGTGTGTGTGTGTATGTATGTGTGTGTGTGTGTGTGTGTGTGTATCAGAGATGGGGACTCGAGTTTGGGACTCGGACTCGAGTCGCACTTAAGTCGCATATACAGTGACTTCAGACTCGACTTAGACTTGCATTCAAAAGACTTGCGACTCGACTTGGACTCGTGATTTGAGACTCGTGAACAATCTTTTATTTGTAATGTTCTTTTGTGTTTCATTTGACAACTTTTTCTCCGCCTGTCTGTATGCTTTTTACTTCCCGCTGATGTAACATTTTCGGCGCGCCGACCCTCGTCCGGTCGCGACGCGTCAAGTATTTCGCAAGCGACCGTTGCGCGCGACTTAGCACACGCGAACCTAGCGCTGCGCGCTGTGCAAAAAATCGCGATCATGGCGGTGCTGGTGAGGACGCTCGCTTCTGTTCCACCATTCATAATAAGTTTTGGGTACAAAACAAGTACAAGTAGCGAATAGAAGAGCAGCAAACTGCAGCGTGTGTGGCATAAAAATACAGGACGCTGGTTCCACCACATCTAATTTTATTCGCCACCTGAAAACCCACCCGGAAAGGTTAGTCACTGCCTGAAAGGTTATTAGCAATATTGCAATATTGGTATTGACTTGCCACCAGTGCACCAGTAGAGAGGGTGTTCAGTCATGGAGGCCTCATAATGCGCCCTCACCGAGCCAGGCTAAGTGCAAGTACCCTGTCAATCCTGATCTTTAAAAAATGTAATGCGTTAGTTGCATAAACATTTTCCTTGTATTGGAAACTGAAAGACACCTTGAAATTCAAATAGATTGAGTTTGATCCCGTTCATTAGGAGACAAATAGTTGTTTCTGCAGGGCTTTTTATGTCAGAATCATTATTATTGTAAAATTTGAATTCTGTTTTTAATTTTTATTTTATAATGACTAATTTGGTTGCTATTTTCCTTATATACAGACCTTTCATATATATATATATATATATATAGTTAAAAATGTGATTTTTTATTTTTTTTCACAGCCCTCCTTTATCTTTTAAAACAAAATATAGCAGATGTTCTACTGAAAGAAGAGAATATTGTATCCAGAAAAATGTTTTGTAAGAAAAATACTTTTTGGAGAAAAATACGGATACAAAATTTATCTGGAAAACATTTGTGTGTGCGTGCGCACTGTTAAAAATTGTATTTCTTTATTTACCAGTTTAAGCTATTATACATCAGAAGTGTCATAACAGACCATTACAACTATACAGTGATTTGCGACTACAGTGTCACTCAAATATTTGGGACTTGACTTGGACTTGAGGTCAAAGACTTGAGACTTGACTTGGACTTGCAAAAAATGACTTGTGAGCGTCTCTGGTGTGTATGTATATATGTATGTATGTATGTATATGTGTATGTATATGTATATATATATATATGTATGTATATGTGTATATATATGTATATGTTATATATATATATATATATGTATGTATGTATGTATGTATGTATGTATGTATGTATATGTATGTATGTATGTATGTATTGCTGAGAAAATAATTCACGAACTGTTCTTCTAAAAAGCCAACTGTAGTATTGTTGAGTAGAATAGTATATATGTATATATGTGAAATGGTATTACTTTAATAGCTTGTAATTATAATCATCCAGAAATAAATTGAGAGCATTTTGACATTTCTTTGGTAGTGAATTGATCATGAAATCCCATATTGTGGCCAAATGCACTTGGAATTACTTACAAAGAATGAACAGGAGCATAGAATGTATACATGGAAAAAGTAGACCAGGCAATGCACACTGCTGCCGCTCAGGGTTACTTCCCAAAGGGTTTTAATCCCTTTGGCTGATTGACGAAGGCTTCCTCCTTCACTCCACAGAGGATCCCTCCAGGTCAGAGGATGGCAGCAAAGAGCCTGACAAAGAAGTAAAGAAAGATGGCGAGGGTGAGCAGGAGAGCAGGGAGTCTACGAAAAAAGTGGAGTCAGAGGTCAGTGGCGAGTGAAAAGTAGACACATTTTTGCATCAGTAAAAGATGTCTTGAACTCCCAAGATCTAAATGGGGACCTTTCCAATAGATCATCGCCATTCCTGATGATGATGAGAAAATGCCCTCCCCTGCTGAACAAAAGGAAAAAGAAGAGAAGGATAAAGTGTCTGAGTCTGCCATGGAGACTGACAAGGCAGGGAGTGGAGATGAGGACAAAGACAAGGAAAAGTCTGGAGAAGCAGCGGAGCAAAGCAAGTCTGCAGAGGCCAAGCCTCAAGGACCTGAGATCAAGAGTGAAGAGACTGAGAGCAAAGGTGATTACCAGGTTTACTCACCCATAATTAATCTTTATTAATCTCTTGACACATGTTACTGTTGAGTTGTCGCGTGCTTTGAGTGACTGCATAACATGAGCTAACCCACACATTGTTGCTGCAGCTCAGCACAGTTTGAGATTTGTGGAAGATGGATGGGATAATGTGCATTTTGTTATGGTGCATATGCCGTATTTAACTTTAATTTAATTTTTTTTAAAGGAAAGATTTAGTAAAAAGTCTAAATGTATAGTTTTTCTTTTTGTGCATCCTGTTGCTAGATGAAAAGAAAGAAGATCAAAGTGAGAAGATGGACACCAGCCCTGCTTCAGATGAGAAGAAAGGTATAACTTGGCTCATCTACACCTAGTTTTGCATTTCTGCAGTATATTATAGTTTCCCTCCTACTTTTTGTTTCAGACGTCAAGGATGAGAAGGAGGTTGGTAAGACGGAGGAACCAGCCAAACTGCAAAATGGAGACAGTGCCAAAGATGGCGGGGCCACAGGAGCCACCGAGGAGAAGAAGAAAGCAAAGACTCGCTTCATGTTCAACATTGCAGATGGAGGGTTTACGGGTGAGGAGAGCAGCTACCCTCATTACTCCCACTGCACCTCCACTGTCCGTTTGCTTAATCAGTGTTTTGTTGTGTGCAGAATTGCACTCCCTGTGGCAGAATGAGGAACGAGCAGCCACGGTCACCAAGAAAACCAATGAGATTTGGCACCGTCGCCATGATTACTGGCTTCTTGCTGGCATCATACAGTATCCTTTGCATTGGTTCCGACTCTGCTTGAGCTCCTTGTACACACCATTGTTAAGTGCTTGTTCTGTTTGAATGTCTTTAACTCCGTGCTCTCAGACATGGCTATGCTCGCTGGCAAGATATTCAGAACGATGTTAAATTCGCCATCCTCAATGAGCCTTTCAAAGGCGAGATGAATAGAGGAAATTTCCTGGAAATCAAAAATAAGTTTCTGGCCAGAAGATTTAAGGTAAGGGGCTAGTTGTTAAAGAATTAAAATAGTTCTGACATAATTCTCTTAATTATTCCTTTTTGAAAAGTTGTCAAGCTCTTCCTCTCTTGGTCTGTCCCCTAGCTGCTAGAGCAGGCTCTGGTGATTGAGGAGCAATTGCGGAGGGCGGCATATTTAAACATGACTGAGGACCCGTCTCACCCCTCCATGGCTCTGAACACACGCTTTAGTGAGGTGGAGTGTCTAGCTGAGTCTCACCAGCACCTCAGCAAGGAGTCCATGTCCGGCAATAAGCCTGCCAATGCCGTCCTGCACAAAGGTGGGTCATTTCAGGAAAAATAATCGATATACAACCATTTATTTTTGGTTGCTCTATCTAAACTCCATGTTTGATGTTGGTTTAACAATTTATATTATGGTTTTGCTTTTTTGTCAAAGAAAAATGTGTAAAATGTAAGTGTAAAAAAAGTAAAATGTTTTTAGGTTTCACATATGGTCAGTTTAGAGAGACATCAAGAGTTAAGGGGTGTGTGTAAGCTGCTCTAATTGGCTCTCATTTCCTGCGCTCTGCATTTATTTCCAACAGTGCTGAAACAGCTGGAGGAGCTGCTGAGCGATATGAAAGCAGATGTGACCCGTCTCCCAGCGACCATTGCCAGGATACCGCCTGTAGCAGTGAGGCTGCAGATGTCCGAGAGAAACATCTTGAGCCGCTTGGCCAGCAGAGGTCCAGACACGCAGTCCCAGCAGGTACTAATGATGTTACTTTGGTCCTTCACCTTCATCTGCCTGTTTCTTTTCTAGAAAAGGCTTGTTGGCTTTATTAATCAATGTCTTACTTTATAGTGCTCATCTATGACTGACATGAAGCGTGAAGTGACTATTCTTTCCCTTTCTAGCACTCTGCTGTCAGTTCAGGGCTTGTGCTGACTCATGTTTCTTGATTTTAATATTTTTTTGTTTCTATGGTTCCAGGTATCCCAACAGTAGCCTGGAATAGGCCTGACCTCTAAACTCCGCCCCTTAAGCACCGCCCACCCACCTCTACATTCCTGACTGACACCTCAGATGACATCTCGCCTTAGCTTGAAGCCACACCGTTTACCTACAAATGGACATGCCAAGAATCTGTAGGCTAAAATTTGAAGGCTGTGGAAACTGAAGCTATTTTATTTTCTTCTTTTTTGTATTTTCTTTATTAATATTATTATTGATAATGTTATTATGGTTTTTGGGACCGAAAATAAAAAAAGTAATAAAGACTACCGTATCTCTTTAATACACCTGTCCTAGACGTCAGTGTGTGCCTAATGTTTGCTTTAAAAAAAAAAAAACAAATTTGAGGTAGACAAACTTTGAGAACTCCATAAATTTGCCCTGGCCCTTTATTTTGTAATTTTCCTTAACTAGTCTCAAAAATCTGTCTTGAGCAGTGCCTGGTTCCTTAGTGCTTTGAATGCACTTGAACAAATGTTTGTCATTTTTTGTGATTCCATTTCAAGTTAATCATAAATTTGATTTATTTGTTGGGTACAGCCCCACCTTCATACAAGTGTTGCATAAAAAAAAGTCAGGTGTCAAGGGACTGAGGTGTGACTTCAAATGTTAAATGATTGTATTGGGCATGATATTTCCAGGATTTCATGAACAGCTGATGTCTTGGGCTTTAAATAGAGGCAACTGGAAAACTGTACTCACAGTGAATGGTTATCCTGTGAATGAGAACTCCTTGTGGATCAGAGGGGTCAAATCAAAATGTTGAGAATCATGCGAGGCAACAAGCAGACCTAAACCCTCTGAATTAAAGTGTTCAGAATGGTTACCTAGTGCCTGAATGTCTGAACACTGAATGTCAGAGCAGTGTTTATCTAGCATCTGTCATGGCATATCTGAATTCTGCCAATCAAGTTCACATCAAGGTATCAAAGGTATATTGTTGAATGGTTCCAGAAACATGTGAATGAGTTTATTGCAGCAGTTCCCTGTACTACCCAATGTTTCAACCAAGTTTAAGATCTTTGGGATAAGGCAGAAATGGCTCTTCACAGCGTAACTGCAGCTGCACGCATTGAACAACTACGGCATATCCAAATGAGTTCTGTGCTTACTTTATTGCTCTATCACAAGTGTATCGAACTAGGATAACGTCACCTAGCTAGCAGTGGATGCTATCAAGGATATTTGGTAGTCAATCACAGGACAGTACAACGCTTAATGTGGCACCAGACTTGTCCTTAATTTTAAGACATAACTATGGACTCCTGATGTTGGTGGAACTTGTGACTTCATATGCTACTGTCATTTTTACCTCTTTTTTGCACTCCTCTACACTTTAATGCACCTCTATCCTCAATGTTCACACTTTTCTGGCCATTCAAATGTGTCTGCCATGGGTTGTCCCAAATTTCTTGTGACCTCGTACCCATCAATGCCTAACCGGCCTTGAACAGTGGTGTATTCTCTTGTTGCAAGGAATCCTTTATTCCTGTTCCCAGACATCTGAACCAGACCACAAATGATTGTTTGAATTCATTATGAATTTGGAACCCTACTAGATCCTAACTAAACCCCTGAGCAACCAGGGCAGTCCTTCCACATGGCAGATTTTTATTCAGACCCCAAATCAACCAGTAGCCTATAATATTGGTTAAATACTGATCATCAAGGATCACAAAATTGGATACAGTCACTAATGCTGTATATTGGTTGTAGTTCACAGGTATGGTCTGACATTTTGGAGAGATGCTTGAAACCCCTATTCTTTGTCAATTGAAAGAGGGAGAATTCTGAGTCTACCTGCTTACTCGGTGACCTGGGTTTAGTACATATACAAAGAATACCGGAGTACCATAAAGATTCAGCAGTTATTTTGATTAATGTATCCGTTTCCATCTGCCACGAGCCACTGTTCTGTTCTTTTGCATTATGTGAATTTGCATTATGTAGAAGGGATGTTGGATAAGTGTCAACTGAATTGTTGGGAACCAGGAATTGTTTGGACCTGGAACTGGTACATGAAAATTGGTACCAGTACCAAATTACACTTTTTTTCTGTACTGTACTCTCTCTATAGCAAAATTTTTATTTCAGTTGTAAAAAGGTCAGATCTTCTCAATTTCAATATTTTATTTATTTAGAACATATTACACGCCACATAAAGCTTTCTAACCAGCACCATCCCTCCCAAAACCATAATTCCTGCCTCCAGTATAGTGTGAACATGCTTTTATGTGTATCTCTGAGGAAGCATTTGATATTCTTCTCAAAGAATATTCACAGTGATGATAGTTTAAGAATTAAGAATCTCTGACAAAAAAGACATATAGAAATGTTACTGATGTTATGGCACAGCTACCATGGTCACTAACTGCCATCATGGTGGTCATCACTATCACATTGTTTGTATACTGTAATATCAAACAGTACTATTGATTTCATACTTTCATACAGACATTTTCACTGTTTATTTACTGAAGCTATAGCATACTGGTAAGAAATTTTGACTCAGCCTAACTAATAAAAAATATATAAATTAACTTAACCAATATTAAATTTACATCTTAAAAACATAAATGTTCATCATCCATGGACATTTCAACTGCAGCATTGATTTTCAGGCTGTTAAATAAGGTACACTCTTCAGGCTAGTAAATAAGGTAATGGTAAATAATTTCAAATGGTAAATAATAGTAAATAATTTTGCTTATCGAAATTCTATGTAAGACGGAGTAAAACAAAATCCTGGATGTTTGTGAAATTCTTCCCGGACATTTTTTGATGGCAGAGCTGGTTTCCTGAAAAGGTTTCTTTAGGGACATTTTAGAGCATCCAATTAAAAGACCGTTACAGTAGTCTAATCTTGATGAGACAAAAGTGTGGACCAGTTTCTATGCATCTGATAACAAAAGTAAGTGTCTCAGCTTGGCGATATAACAAATTAAAAAGGCAGCTAGTGACGTTGCATATGTGCGTGTCAAATGAAAGATCAGAATCAATAGCGTAAGGTCCGTATACATACCGTCCAAAGTGTTTTCTTTTGTTAACGAGGTATTGGACAATGAAAAAACAAGTTTTCTTAATCCAACTTCATGACATCTATTAATAAAACGGAAAACTCATGCAAATCGGTAGTAAGAATATAGAATAATAAAAAAGAAAACCGTTCATTTCTAATTTAAAAATACCTATTTCAGATTTCCAATTTGTGAGTTCTGAGACTGCCTATGTCAAGTTTTCTCTGCAACATCATGGAGCAGCACAGCTTCATTCTATTTAGAGGAAACCAGAGAGTTTCCCTCAGAGAAGAGGATATGAGAGCAGACAAAATGAGTTTCATAATTCAGGTGAAATACCAGTAAAGTTATGTGAAAGTTATAGGTTAGATTATAATGAAGATTTTGCTCTGCAACTTCGCTTTTTTTTTCTTTCTTTTGAGAATCATTTTCAGAATCATTTCGTTTATAAATTTTCTATTAAGACTTCATTTTATAATTTTTTTTTTCATACAGAAAATAATTCTGAAAATATAATGTCGTTTTGCAAATATACCACATGGCAAAGTTAAGGAAACAATAAAGTCCAGTCAATAAAATCCAGTCGCTCTCCAAAAACTTTATTAAAAAACAAAGATACTTTGAATGGAACTTTTTGCGGTAGATTTAGATGTTACTGAAAAACCATATAGCAGTATTGATATCATCTAGATTAGAAGATACACTATATAATAATAATACGTTAATTTTTTATAGCGCCTTTCACAAACCCAAGGTCGCTTTACATAAACATAGTCAAACATAAGAGAGAAGAGTTGGGAGTATCAGTGAGAGTGGAAGTAGTGAGAGAATAGGAAGGTCTTTAGCTGAGCTTTGAAAATAGGAAGAGAGGCAGAGGAGCGAAGAGAGGAAGGTAGAGAGTTCCAGAGAGTGGGGGCAGCAACACTGAAAGATCAGCCACCCATAGTGGAGAGTCTGTGTCTTGGAATGGTTAATAGACCGGAGTTAGAGGACCTGAGCTGATGCGATGGAATGTGAGGGTGCAACAGGTTGGAGAGGTAGACAGGTGTGAGGCCATGGAGGGCTTTAAAAGTCATTAAGATAATTTTGTAGCGGATGCGTTCTGAAACCGGGAGCCAGTGAAGTTTATGCAGGTTTGGAGTGATATGTTCAAATTTTTTAGTTGAGACAAGGACTCTGGCTGTGAAATTTTGGATGTACTGAAGAGGGCGAAGCGTTTTTGCAGGCAGACCATAGAGCAGTGAGTTACAATAATATATTGCCAATAGTATTCACTCACTCATCCAAATGATCGGAATCAGGTGTTCCAATCACTTCCATGGCCACAGGTGTATAAAATTAAGCACCTAAGCATGCAGACTGTTTTACAAACATTTGTGAAAGAATGTGTCACTCTCAGAAGCTCAGTGAATTCCAGCATGGGATTGTGATAGGATGCCACCTGTGCAACAAATCCAGTCATGAAATTTCCTTAGTGTGAAGAACTTTCGCCAACTTTCTGCAGAGTCAATCACTACAGACATCCAAACATCACGTGGCCTTCAGATTAGCTCAAGAACAGAGTGCAAAGAGCTTCATGGAATGGGTTTCCATTGGGTGGAAGAAGGACGGTACTATACGGCTGTATGTGGACTACCAGCAATTAAATGCCAAGACCAGAAAGGATGCTTATCCCCTGCCAAGAATAAAGTAATCATTGGATACTCTAACTGGTGCCCAATTGTTTTCTACTCTTGATTTGACCAGTGGGTATAATCAGGTTCCCATGGCCGAAAAGGACAAACAAAAGACTGCTTTCTGTAACCCGTTTGGGTTATTTGAGTTCAATCGTATGCCTTTTGGCCTCTATAATGCACCTTGCATCTTCCAGTGGTTAATTGAGTCCATTTTTGGAGATGAGAGGTTCAATTCTTTGTTGCTATACTTGGACGACATAAGTCATTTTTTCACCTTCATTTGATTCTCACCTACAGCATCTGGAAATGGTGTTGGGCAGACTACAGCAGCACAACTTAAAGTTGAAGCTGGAGAAGTGTCACTTCTTTCAGTCAGAAGTCCATTATCTAGGTCATGTTATTTCTCCTCTTGGGGTGGCAACTCACCCAGAGAAGATCCGAGCAGTCTCAGAGTGGAGGCATCCTGTAACAGTGAAAGAGCTTTGGTCCTTTCTGGGCTTTGCATCGTACTATAGCTGTTTTGTTGACCAGTTTGCAAAGCATGCTGCTCCGCTGCACAAGCTGGCAGCAATCCTTAAAGGTGGAAGAAGGAAGCCAGGGGTCAGCTCGTTGGAAGGAAAGTGGGATGACACTTGTGAACAGGCGTTCTGTACTTTGAAAGACAAGTTGGTGACTGCACCAGTGCTGGCATATGCTGACTTTTCTAGGTCTTTCATACTGGATATTGATGCAAGTCACAGTGGTCTGGGTGCAGTTCTCACCCAGGAACATGAGGGGAAGAAGAGGCCAGTCGCTTATGCTAGTAGGGGGCTCCATCCAACTGAGAGGAGCATGTCCAACTATAGCTCCATGAAACTGGAACTCCTTGGACTAAAATGGGCAGTCACTGAGAAGTTTCAGGAGTACTTGTTGGGGGCCAAGTTCACAATTTTTACTGACAATAACCCCTTGAGTTATTTGCGGACAGCGAAACTGGGAGCTGTTGAGCAGCGCTGGGCATCACAATTGGCTCTTTTTGACTTTGACATTAATTATCGCCCAGGGGGTGCAAAATCTCGACAGCCAGAGCGGCCACCCTCTGTTTCTGTTGAAGAAGTAGCCCCAGGATTCACCGTCCCCCATATCAGCGGTAGGCTGCCAGCTGTACAACAGGGTTCTGGCACAATCTTTGTGATTGATGCCTTTCCACTGCGTCAAAAAACTGACCTATTGGCTTTACAATCAGTTGATCCAGTTATCAGTGCATTTCTGGTGTACTGGAAGAGGGGGCGACCTCCTTCAGCAGAGGAATGGAGGATAGAAGCACAGCCAGTCTTGGAATTGGTCAAGCAGTGGAAGAGAATCAGAGTTTGTCAGGGTGTGCTGTATCGACTGACCCATATGCCAGGTGAGAATAAAGAACTGTTGCAGTTGGTGTTGCCAGAAGCTTTGCAGTCGGAAATGCTTACAGCCCTTCATAACAACCATGGACATCAAGGATGCGAAATAACTACTTACCTGGTGTGGCAGAGATGTTACTGGCCCAAGATGAGGAAAGATATTGATCAGTGGTGCCAGCAGTGTCCCAGTTGTGTGGCAGCAAAAGCGGTGGTTCCCAAGGTGAGGACCTTTCCAGGTAGCTTGTTGGTATCTAAGCCATTGGAGATTGTGGCGGTAGACTTTACAGTACTGGAACAGGCAAACGATGGCCGGGAGAATATGCTTGTTGTGACAGATGTTTTCTCCAAGCTCACACAGGCTTATCCCACCTCTGATCAAAGGGCCAGTACAGTGGTGCGTGCCTTGACGGAGAAGTGGTTCTATTTGTATGGGATCCATTCGGATCAAGGCCGGAATTTCGAGGGCGACTTAATGTAGGCTAGGGGTGCACGATATGACGATATAAAATCGTGAATGGCGATGACGAGTGGAGAATCGCAGGCGATCTACCAAATTAGAGAAATCGTATAGATCGCCTTTGCCAATCAGCACAATGACTTTTTTTATGCTGGTTCCCACCGATGCGTCAGACGTAGGTATTGGTATGATTGGTATGACTGACCAATCACAGTGAACTGTGCGTCTTCCACACCTCCATGTTGTGTTTGTAAAAACTAAAAACTGCATGGACAACGACGGCTGAAAGCCAAACCGAGGAGCTGGTAAAGAAGAGGAAATCCAGCTCTGTAATCTGAAATTGATTCGGATTTTCTTCCACTGACCAAGACCAAACTACAGCGATATGTAAAGTGTGCAAAGAACACGTGAAAACGTCCGATGCCAGTACAACAAATTTATTCAATCACTTGAGACGTAGACATCCCAAGTAATATGCCAAAAGTGAAACAATGCGGGCAGCCATCTCACAAGTGACCATAGCGCGCGACTCCGCCACACCTCGCGCGAACGATATGTGGTAGTATAAAGAAACATCCCTCAAAAACAGGGGAAGGAACATTTACTTGACGAATTTTAATGTTGCTTTGTGTTCCAGGTTTGAAAAGTGCTGGAATTTAGGCTAAGTAGCCTACTTGAAAATGCTTGAAATTGTAACTTCGTTTCACAACAAATAGCTGTCTGACTGAACAGTTCTCTCGTATTACGTTAACAAATACGAGCCTCTTGTAATTCCAGGATGAAACATGAGAGAACGTGAAGATGTTAAGATTGGGCGTTTTGAAAATAAACCACCATTAAATAATGTGATAAAAAAGCTAATTATATCGAATCATTTCGACAATATGTATAAATATTTAACTTTAAGTTTAAAGTGCTGGGAAATATTTAGTGCAATAGTGCACTTTAACAGTGTAAGGAACTGCGTGACGCAGAGCAGGGAGGCGTACACAAACGCTGAGGAGAGCGAGATTTATTGAATGGACAGAGTCGTAATACCGGGCAGGGGTCATAACAGGTAGGCAGTCCGAACATGAAATATAAACGGGCATGGTGGCACAAAGAAGTGGTGAGTGTTTAAAATGGAGACAAATTAAGTATTATATCGCGATCAATTCTTTGTGTTGACTTGTAACTCCCCATGGTGGCCCAACTCAAAAGTAGCCCAAAGAACCGCACCCCGCGACCCCAGAATTTTTACCCGTGGCTGGATTTTCAAACAAGCCCAATTTGGCGTGAAAACCTGGCAACTATGGAAACAGGTGAAGACAATAACGTCATGGGCGTGGCAGACGTGGGGAAACCATAGAAACACACAACAAGGCGGGCTCAAGGAGCAGGGAACAACAGACACGAGGAACAGGGAAACCGGAGTGACAGCTAGGAGAGGGGGGCATAGCCCTACGTGACACAGTGTCACGTGTGTTGTTTACATTTTTTGTTTACAATGTTTGCACATGGAAAATTGCAATATCATTAATTTAAATCTGCTTAAAAAGAAAGCTTTGTAGCCCCAATTTTTTTTTTTTGGATGGAAGATCGTGATAAAAAATCGAAATCGTGATTTTATGAAAAAAATTGTGATACTATTTTTTTTCCCATATCGCCCACCCCTATATCAGAACTTCTATTTTATAATGCAAACAACACGTCTTTGTGGCAGCTTCATGAGAATATGGTAGTTCTTTCATCTTTCAGTAAGCAGTATTAAAATCTTGCCCAGCTTCAGTTAGCTACTGTTGTTTAACCAGTACGAATCAAAGAAACTTAAAACTTCCATTTTTGATATATGTAACATGTGGGTGCCCATGAGACTGCTGGTGATCGTTTTCTCTGGAATCTGCATTAGCTTCTTTGTTACATTTCATTTTGCTATCTCTGCACTGAATTTCTAGGTTAATGTACTGAGAGGAATATTCTTAGAAGTTCTTAGTAAACTACATATGAGACTGGTGACAGCAAACACACACATGCCTAATCTTCCCTGGGTCAGGATCACTTTCCCACTTAAATGTATATTTTCATTTACATTAGGTTATAGAGATTCTTACTGTAATCTTTATAATGATGATACATTGCAGAAAATAAAGGAATGGCTGCTTATATTGCACTTATTGTGAATTAATGAAAAGGGATAGTGATGCAATATGAAGTCAATATAATTTGGATGGGGAAGTCCATTGGGAAACCCCAGCAAATGTAGTCCTTGCTAAGCAAACGTGTCAGTATACTGTTGAAGAACATGTCTCTCTTGCTCCCTATATATAGGCTACATGCATGTTGGGATATCATCAGACCTCACCACAGTCTCTCAAGTCAGTGATAAGACAAGAGCAGCATAAATTGTCGCTTTCACCTGGCATTGTCACTCACCGTCGAAAGTATCTGCTTGGTCGACACGACACTAAAATTTTGATTGGCTATCTAGTGTTTGAGGGAGGACAATAACATATCCACGTCGCCATCCTATTGGAGAGGAAGGGACAGCGTAGCTAGACGGAACGCGACTTAGAATTTGCGAAGTTCCGAAGTTGGAAGCACGTACGCATCATCAAATTGAGGAATCAAAGAGAAACGAGGTGGACTGTTAAAACGGGGCTCTAAATACGGTATGACTGCTATGTACAGATAACTGGACAGTGCTTAGCGGGAACGTTTTCTCCCGCGAGGCCTAATTTTGTGTGTCGTATCTGGTGGTAGCAGATGGGACAGTTTGCTTGCCCTCCTGCATGTCATTTTTACAATAAGGGGATATATAGCGTTGAAGTAGCCTTTTTAATTGGTTGGCTAGTACTTTCTCAGCCCTGTCAGACAGTAGCCATTCTTGAACCTTGCACAAAATCACAGTCTACAGCACGCAGTTTGAATGACGTTATTGTGTGGGGTTGTTAGCATACAAATTTAGCTAGCTGCAGTCATACCATTTTTGGGCACATTTGAGAGTCGCTTTATAGAGAGCAGGGCGAAGTACATCTAACATGTAATTCAGGAGACATTGTAATGCCTTTTTGGATCTGTAATCTTTAGTCGAAATCTCTGTGTTGTGACTGTTGTATTCGTGCTGTCCATTACGTAACATCCAGTAGCTGCGTCCTCACCAATACCTTTTCTCAAAAGCGGTGGAATAACGTGATTTACAAAACTCAGTCTCTGTTATGTTTTCTGAAGGCTGCAATACATTTTTTGTTTTACAAGACTAACGTTCCCCTGTGTATTTTGACTTTAGAGCCCAATACGATAAAATAAGTTCATCTTCAGCAAGGCTTATTTCAATGTTTACAGGTTCGCTAACGTTCAGTAGGATTTCATCTGTCATCACAGGACACTGCCTCCTCACGATAGGGTTGGGCTAAGCGTTTGAGTTGTGATGGTCTTTCAGTCCCCACCGAGAGCTGTACACATTTTGTTTGTTTTTTGCAGGTGCTAAGCCACAGGACTGTGATGTCTGATAATAGCACCGGCAGCAGTGGGTCTTCCAGTAACAGCTGGACTCTCCTTTCTCCTGAGGTAAATAATAGAAACAGGAAGTCGTTTGCTGTGTAGTAACAGTTGCTTAAAAGAATGCAACAAGCAACAGTCTCATTAGAATGGAAGAACAAAAGGATCAACCTGTACAATTGGGCATCTGTTCATGGTTGTGTGTACATGTTTAGTGTTCTCTCCCTGAAATGTGTAAATATTAAGTAATCAATTTATCAGACATACTATATAGCTTCACCTGAGTCTGGCGATATAGCATATTTAAACTGAAATGCACTAGTGGTGCCACTACTAAGCGATAGACAGGTAATCTACTATATCCAGTGTGGTCAGCCTTTCATAAGTGACTTGTTTGCCCAGTATGTTCGAGACATCATACATTTAAATGCTTGTAGTGTGGCTCCAAGTAAATTTATAGCAAAATGGCAGGTGTTGCCTGAATAACTTTTAATTTACATTTGTCAATGCACTTGTAAATACTGTTTGTGCAAACAGTCCAGCATGAACAAAAATGTATGCATTTATGTGAAATGGCCACTTGAAACATGGCACAATTGTGCAGAGTTCAAAATCAAGCTTATCAAACTAATTACTGACCAAAGAGGAGTAGTAAGAAAAACAAAAGTCTTTTCTTCACCACAAAAATTACATTTCGTGCAACATGAGAGCCTGTTTGGAGAACTGCTTTTAAACAGTATAGTTTCCCATCTCAGTCTGACAGCTGAGATTTACGATTTTAACTGGGCATGTACTTTTATCAACTTAACAAAGAGGGGTAAGACTACATAATCTAAGGATGCAAACCTCTATGAAGTAGCTGAGATATTGTTTATTTTGCACATTGTCCTCATAAGATCTGTGCCATTCCTGACCAGCATTTCAGAGGATTAGAATTGCTTTCTAGGCCGGCTGACCAGTGGCTAGACTCCACCCAGCTAGCTCATCCTGCCAAATCAAAGCTGCTGCTGCACTGAATGCATGAGAAACCATATTTGGGTGTGGGTGGTATGTTGGTTATTGCAGCCTATAGAAAGGTATATACAGATCAACACATTAACAAAGTGTTGTTATAGCAAATATACTTACTATGTAAAATTCATATTCGAACTGTGAAGCACAGTAAGATGCAACAAACAATTATATAATCTGAACAATTAATTCTAATAATACCTGTCACCTTGGGCCTAAACTTACAGTGTATGGTTACATTTGGGTACTCTGTAATGACCATTTAGCTGCTATAACTGTATAACTTAAAAATATATATATATTCTTAACATTTACTGGAAAATTGCATGTCTTGATTCGATTCAGTTCATACCTTGGCCAATTGGTGTCAGTGTCTGATCAGCAGTGTTTTTTTTTTTTTTTTTTTTTACCTCTTTGCCTGATTGTACAAGCTGTTTTTCACAATGTCTGTCAACTACTATCTACATAACATCAACTGCAGTGCTTTGCTATTTTTGAGATTCCAAAAGTACCATTTCCAATTAAGGTGTCAGTCTCTGGCATCATAATATTACAGTAGCTAGTAACTGTTCTTTGAATCTGAAGTCTTCTTTCCTGCATTACTGGTGTGTAAAATAAATACAATTATGTAAAATAAATACAATTTATGTTATAGAAGAAAGCCTGACTTTATGGAATTCTGAAATGACAAAGAAAGTATACAAACATGCATTTTATCAAGTATAATGTGTCAAGTTAATAATAACAACAAATTATACTTCAGAAAGACTTGCTGACCTTTGTGCCTTGCCCTCACAATCACTTTGGTGAAACCACTCAAAATATTTTTTTGTATTTATCCTTGGATGTTGTAAATCTGTAGCTAACATTATTCAGATTTCATAACTGAGTGACAATCTCAGCAGAATACACAATGCTGTCGGAGCATTGAGTCTACTGGGGGTTCCTTGTGTGCTTGTGAGTTCTCTGCTTGGTCAGGTAGCCTATGCAATTCTTGGTTACTACTTTCTTTGCTAAGTCAATTTCAGTCTTGTAGCTGCAGTTTCAGTTAATTGTGTATTGTAGAGGTGGGACTAAGGCAAAATTAACAGCGTAGCAGAAAAAAAGAAAAACATAGAAGCTATTCCTACTACATAGGTGGACTTAAGATGACAAAGATGTACATGCACTAGGATATAGCAGCTACTCTGGACATCAAAGGTGCTCATTGTGGCCTGCATTCTGTCTAGTATGTCTGTTGCACAATCCTCCATATAATTCAAACACATGAGACTCAAAGAAAGCAGTGATCGTGTCTGTCCACACTAGACTCTGATACAGGCCAGAAACCAACTTTTAAAACCATCCTGGATGATGAGCTCATGAGACATTTATGCAACCTCAGCTTGGTAAGGGCTCCCAGACCTCAACTTCATCTTATGCCAGTGATTGGGCTGGTAGGGGCTGAAGCATGTGATGAATCACAAAACAGAAGCATGCTTTAATAGCAGGAGTCCATGCTAAGACACAAGACAATCCCAACTGATCAGCTCTACTATCTATCCTGCTCTCCAATGCACAACAATGCACCAGTGCACAATCAAGGTCCATAAAGACATGGATGGATTAAGTCTGGTGTGAATGAACTTGACTGATCTGCACAGAGTCCTGACCTCAACCCGATAGAACACCTTTGGGATGAATTGGAGCGGAGACTTGGAGCCAGGCCTTCTCGTCCAACATCAGTATGTGACTTCCCAAATGTGCTTCTGGAAGAATGGTCAAACATCCCCATAAACACACTCCTAAACCTTGTGGACAGCCTTCCCAGAATAGTTGAAGCTGTTCTAGCTACAGTTGTTCTTTTCTTTTTTCAAATGGCTGCCTGCCTACCTGAGAAATACTGAAATACTGAGGAGAGACTAGCCTTTCTCCACCCTGGGCCAGCCAACTCCTGCCTAACCAGCTGTGGATGAAGGATCAACCCACTGCCCTGGCCCCTCTCACCACCCCGAATTATCCCCTGCTATCTCTGCGGCCCTGGACTACTATTACCAACCATCAAGAAGAAGGACTGAATAAGAATTACATAGAGAACATGTGTATATAAATATAAATTCCCATCTGTTCTTTGTTTATGTATCTCTCTAATTGTTGTTATAGTGACCCGGCATCAGCCAGAGGAGGATGGGTTCCCCCATTGAGTCTTGGTTCCTCTCAAGATTTCTTGCTCATGCTCTTAAGGAGTTTTTTTTCTTAAGGAGTCGCTTTTGACTCTCTCACTGGGGGCTTGGACTCGGACACTTGTAAAGCTGCTTTGTGACGACCACTTTTGTAAAAAGTCCTATGTAAAAAAAAAAATTATTGATTGACTTAAGCTCACGTGTGAGTGATGAAAGGTGAGCAAATTCTTTTGGCAATATAGTGTAGCTCGGTGCACATTATAAGACATTCCTAAGCAACATTATAAAGTTCATTGGAATAAACAGTAGCCTACTTTTGTCAGAAGTTTACCATAAACATGCACAGCTGATGTTGGCATACATTTACCTTTATCTGATACCAATTATGATTTCATCTGGCCCAAATGTATGGAACATGTATTGAAGTTGAGAAGCTAAACATGAAATTCAAATATATTCTGGAGTAAACAACAATATAACTGGTTCTGTCAGTTTGGAACTGTGGCAGTTATATGACAACCTGATGTCAATTTTTTTCTAAACACCAAACTACATTTTCTGAATTATCCACTTTGCAGAGTTTATTCAAAATGAGGCATTTCCAGTGGTGGAAAATATATTGTATGAGAACAGTTTTCCAGTTATTGTGAGCTAGGCGTAAAATCGGCTTGAGTATACTTAGGTCGGCATCTTACACTTCTAGTTCATGACGATGCTATGGCTTCAGCTTTTTTATTTTTCTCGGGTCTGTTGATTTTTCAGTGTGCCTACACATTTCACCTTGGTTTTGCTAACTGTCGTAGTATGGGATTTTGTGTATTCCAGCAGCATTCCATTGTCTGCAGCTCTCATGATAATGATGACATTGAATGTGATGCTTAAAATATCTAATTCTATTGCATGGGCATCACAATAACACAGCTTGCCTACACCCACAAACAATTTTCTTCAACTTAGGTAACTACGACACAGTGAATTTTCAGAAAGATGTGAAATTTGACACAATGAGCTTTCTTCAAAGAAAAATTGACATGCAAATTGTAGCTGCTAAAACAGAATGAGTAATGTTTTATTGGTAGTCTAGTGTAGACCTTTTTGTATTTTATTTTTTAAAAAGAAAATTTATTTATTTATTTTCAGGAGGCCGCCATTGATGCTCCTGGACTAGTAGATGATGGAACTGAGAGCATTGGTGATGCACCAAGCCTTTCAGAAGAAGTTGCAGGTTACCTCTTCAATTCTATAGTGTCTCTTTATATCACAATCTCAGATTCTCAGTTGAGGTTAATTTTATTGATAAGAAACATCAGTTTGAAAAATGAGTAGCATCTGCATGTTGTAGTTTACAACTCACTTCCCCCACAGCAAGCTCTTTGGACGTGAGGGCAAGTGAGACTGAAATTCCACTGGAGACCATCTTGTCGGAAGAGGGCCACCAGGTAAGTGTATTATAATGTGGCACATTAGTGATCATCTTGTCACCTATATTCCTCCCAAGTAATCTGTCAATTAGAACAGATTCAGAAATATGCTCCTAACAGTGAATATTGTGTCTTTTTACACCTAATAAAGACCTAATAAAGTGAATCACCTTTTGTGACACAAATGCAAAGTATAATGTCTCATATCTGTTGATAGGGAAAGTTACTGACATATTATTTAGTGACTCATTCATATAAATAGATGACTAAATATAATTAAACATTAATGTGAACTATTACCTGATCTACAGATTTGCCAGGAAACCTCCCCAGAGTTCTTTGATGAAGGGACAGCCTCTGGCCTTGCAGCTATTGAAACTGACCCTGAGATCTGTGCCCCTGTCATCCATGATACCATCACTAGCTCCCCTCCTGACAATGATCTTCTTGGTGCGGTTCCCTTTAGCATAACTACAGAGTCAGCCCTCTTGCTTTCAGAGGAGCCCACCCTTGAAGAGCCTTATGGAGAGACCTTTCCTGATGAACAGGCTTATGCAGAGGACTTTCCTGATGTACAGCCTGCCTTTTATCTTCCTTCCAAGGAAAGCTCTGCCCCTGAACCTATACCTGAAATTACCACTACTCCTGAACCAAAAGTAATAAGCCCCTCTCCTGAGTTTCTGGCTTCTATATCTTCAGGTGTTAGCCTGGTCTCTGACATCAGTCAGACATCTGCAGGCCCTGTAGTAGATATTAATGTTGAGGCAATTCCTGGTCCCGAAAGCTCGTCTCCAGATCTGCTGTCCAAAGTGGATTTAGGCTCAGTAGCGCAAAGCCCACAACCTCAGACCCCTTATACAGAAACAATCATTTCATCTGCCTTGGAAGAGGAGGAGTCTAAAATACAAGACGAAGAGCTGGAGTCTGCAGATAAATTGATGGATGTCATGATGGAGACAGGTACAGTGTGGAAGGAATGCTGAGCGCAACAGTATATGCCTTCCAACCCTCTCACTTTTAGTCTTGATCTCCCTTGCTTGGTTGTGGTGTGTGCAGAATCTGATGGCGTGGATGTCTCAGTGGGCACTCCAGGGGAGGGAGATGGATTGCGACTCCGTCATGTGTCACACACTGAGGTGGAGAGGCAGAGCTCGGACGAGGAAGAGGAAGAAGAGGAATTTAAGTTACCAGAGAGGAAAGAGGAGAAAGCGGGCTTCTCGCTAAATCATCTGATCGTAGGAGCGCTGGTGCTCTTGTGTCTCGGTGCACTTTTCTTCTCAGGTTAGTTGATTAGCAGTATCTTCTGGAATATGCTAAAGTATTCTTCTGGAATATGCTAAAGGCTAAATGAAAACGCTTCAAAAATGATTAATCTGTGATCAGTGAGTGACTTTGATTTATAACCAGCAAGGGCCTAGAGCTCAATTTCACTGAAACACTTAATTTGAAGTGTTTCAGTTGCAGTACTAAATTGTGTTGTGCCTCCAGGTCCCATGGTTGACCAGGCTGGTGGTAGGTACACAGGGAGTGCTAGATGGCAGTATACACTTATGTATTGTTGATGTGTAGGAGTTTCCCTTCAGCACTACCACAGGGCCATGTTCCTGGCTGCAAATGCTGCTTATGTTATGTATATTTATGCATAAATTATATTACATTATATAAAATAAATTTAAATGCAAAAAAAAAAACTTTCTAGATCAGGCTGAGGGTCACTTCTACTTGCACCCGTGTGCTGCTAACCTCTTCTAATCAGCAACCAGATGACTGCCACTCACAGCTTTGCCAATGCAGTGTGTCACTTTTAGTATTCACTTTCTCATAAATCATTAAAAGCTTAGCACCTATATATGCACAACAGTAGTAGATTGTCACTGAGCCATTCGCTATAATGGAATTGTGAAAGTAGCTTTGCTTAGAAAATTGGAACAGTTCTAACTACACACTTGTATTATTATCAGTTATTATTATTTGCATTGTTATGTAGGATTTCAGTCTCAGTAAACATGCATCCTTTTTTCAGGTGTGTACTTTCTTTAAAATGGAAATTAAATATTATAGCCCTATGTTTAGTTGCATCCTTTGCTCGGAACCCCTGCATTTCTGTGGCCTATAACTAACTCCATGGTTGATTTTATTTATTTTTTATTGTTGTTGTTCTTTCCCTTATCCATCTTTCCTTCCCTCTCAACCCAGAAGACTTTGATGGCTCTGAGCTAAGTGACCAGGTTAGTTGCTTTTTATATATTTTTAAAAACAATTTGTGCGTAAAGCTTGTGTCTTACTGTTGTAGACTGTTTTACCATAAAATTAATAAATTACCCCTGCATCTGATTGCCACTGTAGGAGCTGCTTGAAAAACTTGCTCAAGAAAACAAACAGATTTCCATACTGGAGGCCCAGATACAGGTGAGGATATAATAATGGTTCCCTTTAGTGTGTGTATGTATGTATGTATGTGTATATATATATATATATATATATATATATATATATATATATATATATATATATATATATATATATATATATATATATATATATATGTATATGTGTGTGTGTATATATATATATATATATATATATATATATATATATATATATATATATATATATGTATGTGTGTGTGTGTATATATATATGTATGTGTGTGTGTGTATATATATATATATGTGTGTATATATATATAATGTGTGTATGTGTATGTATTTGCCATTTGAAATTACTCAGGCTGTGATCAAATCATCATAAGTGTTCCGAAAATCTCCACCACACCCGACAGATCTGACTTTTGAATGGGGCAGTCATGGTCTGGTGGTTAGGGAACTGGTCTTGTGACCGGAGGGTCGTGGGTTCGATTCCCAGACCTGAGGCCATGACTGAGGTGCCCTTGAGCAAGGCACCTAACCCCAACTGCTCGGGCTGGCCACCGCTCTAGGCATATGTGCACCACAGCCCCCTAGTAATCGTGTGTGTGTGTGTGTGTGTGTGTGTGTGTGTGTGTGTGTGTGTGTGTGTGTGTGTGTGTGTGTGTGTGTGTGTGTGTGTGTGTGTGTGTGTGTGTGTGTGTGTGTGTGTGTGTGTGTGTGTGTGTGTGTGTGTTCGAGTTCTAACTGCACAGATGGGTAAAAGCGGAGGACAAATTTCACCACAAAATTTCATGATTGCGGTGAAATATCACAATTGACAAATATGGCACATTTACATTTCATGTTTTACTGGGTGACATTTCACAGTAGCAGATTGGCACTATTTTAGCAGATGTGACAAGTGTGACCTGTTTCAATTTTGACAATAAATCAAACAGCTTTAAAGTTCACCAAAATGTTTAACCAAAAATTTGTAAATGTGCCATAATTTGTGGGGAGTGAATGTTTGTGTAAATAATTATTCATATATCTGCTGAATATGATTGGCATTTGTTGTCCAGCTGATAACTGATGTTACTGTACATAATTTTCTGTAAAGTTATACTTTGCATCTAATTTTCTGTAAGGGGATTTATTTTGCTTTTCTTTGCCATGGAAACAGGCTCCTGTTAGCTACCTTCTATAGGCCTACCATTGACCTCCATTTAAGGATAATGGTAGTTACAATAATTTGCTCTTTAAGTTTGTAAAACTTAAATTTTAATGTCATACATTTAATGAAATTATATACTTGTGAATACCTCATACACTATTGGTAATCTGAGGTTGAAATAAACTGTGCGTGGTCCTTTTCTCAGTCCCAGAAGGAGGAGTTGCACAAGGCCCTGAGGTTGGCTGCTGATAAAGGTACTACTGATGAAGAAAATGCTAGGATGAAAGAAGAACTTTCCACATTGCCTGGTCTGAAACGAGAATTGGATGTGCTCAGAGCTAGGGTCACCGAGCTCACCCAGCTCACAGGTATGGAAAACGAATGAGTATGAGACATTATTGAATTAACTCTTGTATGAAAACAAAAGATTTTCTGTGCAGACAACTTTACCATTTGGCCAACTGCTTAAAAAAATGCCTCTAATTGTATATAAGCTTTGATCAACCAGAATGGTACCTGCAGTTGACGATCATCTGAATCTGACCAGCCCTTCCATGCACATGGTTGGAAGGAGAGCATGTAAAACATGAGATTAAACAACATAAACAAATCTGTCATCACTGCATAAAAGGTTTATATCACCTTTTATTCTGAATATCATAAAATGTTCGGAAAAGGAAATTAAAAGACTGAAAAGTCTGAAATGTCAGCATGTTATGTAGGCCTACTGCAAAAATTATCTTTTAAAACGTCTAGAGTCGACAGGAAACTGCATCCCTTGTGAAACTGGTTTATAACAGAAAAAATTATAACAGAATTAACTTAATGTCAGTAAAGTGTCTAGCAATTACAAAATATGCTGTGACCTGTTTTTCCAAGTCATAAAACTTAGCAATAACAATACAACCGCATAATAAAACAATAACAATAATTCTTATACCATGCAACTTTTTTTTATAAAGCAGGTTTGGCTCTGAGCATCATAATTACAAAGAAAACTATTGTTAGAGATAACGAACATGAAATAGGAACATGAAATGCAGCAGCAGAAATGCTTTTCATTATTTTTTTGGTTTTACTTCGATGTCAGAAATGAAGCAGTAGATTTTGTCTTCCATAAAAATCCACATTGGTGGTGAATAATATTTCTGAACCACAAGAATGTCAAATTTCTCCTAACTAATGTAGGGTTTGTTGTGACTGAGAATAATTTTTTTGTGAGTGTGTATCCAATCTTGTATGGGGGAAAAATGCAAAAATAGATTTAGTGCTGCCAGTAGTTAGGATGTTAAATTGCATCTGTTTATATCAGGCATGCTTAAGTCTGGTTATTGAGGGCTATTAGCTGGAACTGTTTTAGTTCCATCAAGCTCTTTTAATTCATTTAAAATCTTTAGGTGTATTGGAGCAGGTAACAAATTTAGCTCAATTAGGTCAAGAAAGTCAATGTAATATTCACAACATAACAGGCATGACCACTTGTTTAATTTTTGTCCCAGTCTGTTTGGTGGCAATGCATAAAACAGTAATGTTAACTTCTTTAATAATGAACAGTTATCTCTCACTGGTCTGGTCTGCTATCTTATATTGGCCTCATTCTAGAGTGCGTTACTGTGTGGTTTTATGTAAAACCTGTTTAATTCTAATTATAGTTAATGGAGGAAAACCTGCAGCATGACTGTTGAAGGTAATGACATTAGGAGTGCCATAATTACTATAAAATTGCAACTATGCAGCATCAACAAGAAATTTGCTATCTGCCGTCAAGAAGGACTTAATCTTTCAGAATATGAACGGTTCCGTTTATGTATGCGATGCCTGGGTGTGGGTGTGGATGGGCAGGTATACTCCTTGTGATCAAATCACAATCAAGTCTCACTGTTCTGAAAACAAACATTTTTAATTAAATAAAACTGATTTGACCATGATGAGTTGATCAGCATTCTTCTGCTGATGACTACCCAGTCCTAATGCAGATAATAGGACACTTTCCAGACAGTGATGAAACATTTACAGTGACCTATACTTGTATTGTTATAATGTAGAAACTCTGCTGTACAACCAGGCTTCATGAAATAGGAACTGTAATACTCCACTCATTTAGTGTTATCATTAACATTCCCTGTATGCATAGTTTAATACAGAAGAAACTTTGTGTTTTTGTGGCAGAAAATATTAAACTATGCATACAGGGAATACACCAATCATCATTTCATTACATCAGTATAAAGAAAACCTGCTGAAATAGAAACATGTTTTAATGGAGTGGACTGAAGAATATGGAGGAAGGTGTATTAAAAATGTGATCACCAATGACTGGCATAACCCATCTTGGTGAATAAATTATTGACAGCGCAAACCTTCACTTATTACCACTGTGCATAAACATTCAAACCATGTCCTGAGATGCTAAGTAAAAATCCTTTGTTATGCCCCAAGCACAGTCAGATCTTGCCATGAAATGTGGACAAAGTAACCTGTGTCAGAGGGTCGGGCTGTACCGTGACATAACCTAGCCATCTTTTAAATTATATTGGCAATCAATTTTCAGAACAATCCTGATTAAACTGAAATTGTACAAATAATGATAATTGTAAAGTCATTAAAAGATTTTTATGCAGTTTTATGAACCAAACTAAGCATTCGGAAATTGCATAGAAATGACATTTATCTTATTCTGTTCCTTGATTTTGTGTGTGTTTTTGCACAATTTTACATATAAAAACACAATAAATTCTGAGTGACTTTCTGGGACTCTCACTAAATAAGATTAAAATAAATGATAATGTAATTATGATAATGTCTATATGCTTTAATAATCTATAGTCATTAACTAAATGTATTCCTCTGGATTTGAAAGCTTTAATTATAATGTCATTTTAAGTTTACATGGATCCTAAGGTTTTTGGACTTATTGTTGTCTCATAATAATTCTAAATATTACATAGGGAAATCTGATGATACCTGTTTTGACCCCTTTAGCTGAGGAAGCCTCTGAACCTTCTGCCAGCTCTGTCCAATCTTCACATGCTGTTCCTGGAGACAGTCAAGGTTCATCTGGGCCTGAAGCACAGCAGGATAAGAAACATGAACTCAAGAGACAAAGGACTCTTTTGGAAGAGAGCCGAAAGAGGCTGGAAGGAATGAAGAAACAGGGCTGGCACAAGAAGGGAGTGAGGGAGAGTTTGGTTGAAATGCAGCAGAGGCTCTCTCAACAGGTGGATCACCTGGGTAAGAGGGATGAGTGGAGAAGAAAGCACAAGCACAAAGAGGCAAAAAAGGAATGGGGTGAAAAGAAGAGTAACCACCAGAAAATGGAAGAGGCTGGGAAGAGAAAGGAATGGATGCTTGGCAAAGAGAAGTATGATGATGATAGAAAACCCAAAGACCACTTCAAGAAGTATCAAGAGGAGTGGGATTATAAGAAAGATGAGAGGAGACTAGAAAGAGAGCAAAGAAAGCAGGAGAGGCCATGGAAGGTCAAGCTTGATCATCACCACCACCAGCATAATCATCATAAGCAACACCATCTCCAACAGGAGTCTGTAAGCTTTTGGAAACTTCAAGAGGAGAAGCTCAGAAGGAACCGGCACCCTCCTAAACGCTGTCAGGGTGTGGTGGATTGTGCTGATGCAGAGGGGCTCAATCCTGTTCAGTTGTCTGAGTTTCAAGCCCTCCTAGAAGTCTACCTGAGCAAATTGGAAGGGGTTTCTGAGGAGAACATAGAATCTCTTCATCGTCTCGTGGCCCAGTTCTTCCAAGGTGGCGTCTTCTCTCATGAAGGCATGCTCTTCAGTGATTTTGTTGAAGATGTGGCAGACATCTTGGAGGACCTGGCAGATATTCTCAGCGATGAGCAGCAAGGAGGCGATGATGACTTGCTGGAGGAGCAGATGGAAGAGTTTGAGAGGGAGGCCCTGTGGAAATTTGCTGCCCCTTCTGCATAGAGCAGCAAAGCTTTGCAGAACAAAGATGGACTGAAAAAGAGCCATATGAAGGAAAACTAGACTACCACACCAAAATAAGAACAGACATTGAGTTTTTCTTTCCCCAGGCTATATGGACTAACTTTAGTGTGCCTGTACTCTGTGAAAGGAGTGTTTTTCTGGAGTCTTGTCATTTAGTGAAGTTCCAGTACATTGGGGTCCCTGTTGTGAGCTACCCCTGTAGTGCCAAGCCCCTGGTTTGTGCTTGCTGTTCATCAGTTACTTTGAGTTTGTTGTTGCCTCTTAGTGTCAAGTTAAATCAAGTAATCTTTAAAAACAGAAAGGTTTCTCTGATTCTGTTAGGGAATGGAATTAATTCATTTTGGTCTGGGCTGTAATAGAAGAAGTAAGCCAGCTGAGGCATGTTTGTGTATTTGTACCTGCTGCTTTAGAGAGCCTGTATGTACCTGTTTACACTCACACTATAATATTGCTGACTGCTTGAGTGTCAGACTGGTTTGTGCCCTGTGTAGATATGACCACTTCAGTAAGATGTTTAGAGCATTCTGATCCATCTGACTGGTTTTGTGAAAATTTTTAATTATGTTTGTGAGGAAGACTTCTAGTTTGATTTGGTGGATGAGATAACAGTAACATATTACAATCTATAAAGGTTTGGTAATGGGGAAATATGGTACTAATTTCATCAGATTTCAGAATGTCTCACAGGACATATATGATATACTGCACTGCACAATTTTATCCATATTGACATTTTTGTGCATTCTAAGTTATAGAAATAATCACTTGAGGAAAAGAAACTGAAGTTTTTTATTTGAAGAGTTTTGTTTGATAATGTGCCTTTGGTAGAGAGTATGTTAGTCGATATTCAGTATAGTGGACTTGTAGATTTAGTTTTTCTGTTCTTTTTACCTGAGGAAAATAGTGATTTTTATTGACTTAGTTCAAATTTTAAGTCACTTTAAAGGGGTCATTATTGGCTTTTATTGGCCAATCTGTAAATATGAGAAAAAAAAAATCTGATGTAAGTTAATACAAATTTGGCACTTACAGTTGACCAAAAAACAAATTATTTATTGCTAATGTTTTTCTTTTCAGAATTAATTTAATTCAATGACTGGGCTAGATTCGGACAAACAAAAGTATGAACTTTTAAATATTTAATAAAAGTTCTGAGATACCATCATAAAGATGATTTGTTATTTTGAATGGAACTCCTGATTAAAATATAGTATCTAATTTAAAGAAAAGCCAATTTAATTAATAAATACAGACCATTGTTGATCGGGTGTTTTTAAATATATTTTTGAAGTATTTACTGCTAGCATTTACTTATAAAGGTAAAGGTGAGTGTTTTTTGCAATGGAAAGATCTGCAAAGCAGATAGGAGAATCTGACTGTTTGGAATCGGGGTGTGTTGGAATATTTTGGAGGAAAATGTTGTTTTCCGCTGAGTTGTGCATTAAGGTGAATGGAATAAAAGAGGAGGTGAAAGCAGACGAAATGTGACTTTGACTACTGCAGCTTCTCATACAACACTACTCTCAGGTACAGTGGAAACAATGCTTTCTTCCTCTAAGTTTCTCGTTTTTACACTTAGACCATATTTCGGTTATTTTGTGCTTATAAACATTAACCAAAATTGAGTTGATTGAAAGAGGTCACAATTAATTAGTAAGATTTAAAACCTATTTGTTTACTCTTCATTGTACATTTCATTTAATACTGTTCAAAAAAACTGAAGAAACAAACTTGATGGGTATATTTCACTAGTGAATTCTAACCAGATTTTGGTAGATTAATTAAAATACTTTGCATTTGTTTTGTGCAGCACTTAATAAACAGTAATGCTTTTCTATTGCTAAACGTTTGCTTTCTGTTCTAAAGCAACCAGATTTGTCACAATGGAATCTGCCATTAATGTACTGGTCTCCCAGTTCAAGACTTATGCTGGCAAGGATGGCCCCTCAAACACCTTGAGCAAAGAAGAATTTCAAAGCCTAGTAGCATGCCAACTGCCAAACTTTGTCAAGGTTAGCTTGTATTCTCCTCATCACTCGGTTCTTTAGGTTCTGTGTGCAATTAAGTATTGTTTTAGGTAATGTGTATTTTTCTGGCTTCTACATGGAAACCAGTCATTCAGTCACCATGTGATTTTCCTTTTATTTAAACCTGTCTGTTAAATCTGTTTGAGTGGTGATATGTATAGATGTTGCTTCTTTCTAGATTTTTAGTCATGAGTGTGATGAGTGTACTATACATCTAGAAAGAGCAATTCATGTATGCATCGTAAGAGATTTTTTTTGTTCATAAAATAAACATCTGACCATACAAATCCTTTTTTCAGCACTCATGTAACAGTCAATACATGTTGATTTCTACATTTTGCTTTAATCCATTAGATAACTGGACAAAGCATGAAAATAGGCATTCAGAGTACTTTCTCATTTGAAATTAATGTGCAGTACCTTATATTGTCACCAGATGGTGCTAACGTCTTTAACTGTTTTTCGTCTGCCTTGAACCATACGTAAATACTTCTTTCTCCCCTATCTGATGACCTGCAGAACGCTGCGGATCCAGCTGTGATTGACCAACTTATGGGCTCATTGGATGAGAACAATGATGGAGAACTGACTTTTCAAGAATTCTGGCAGCTGATTGGCAAGTTAGCAAGCAAACAAGGTGGCTTTAGCCAATAAAGTTACAGGGAAACTATTCAAAACGTATACGTTTTGTGTATTCAAGCATTCAGGTTAACCTTGTGCATTTTTGACCTAGTTTTTGGTTGGTTATTCATTGACCAAGACAGGTGATTTTGAAATAAAAGAAGCTATTGTTTTATTCCCAAGAGTGTCTTCCCTTTTGCCTTGTGGACCTTCTACACACCTGACAGCCTCAGTTTAGACTGAAGTTTGAGGTGCATTCAGATTTTACTATGTACAGTCTCTGCCTTTCTGAGTCATTAGGCAGCTGAACTTTCATGATTTATTAGTGTAATATTAGTTGCAAAAGTATACGCCACCTCAAGTCCTCAGGAATATACACTCATCCTTTTGCATTGTGGTGTAGTTGAAGCAAGGTTTCTGCTCTTCATGACCCACAGAGAGCAGAGGGAGCTTTTTACACTGCTTGTCATTGTCATTAAAAAGCCTTGGTTTTTAGTGTTGCTTTCAACTCAATAGTTCCTCTGCAGGGATAAAAACTGAACTGTAGCATTTCTATTGGGATCTTTAAAAGTTCCTTATAATTTACCAGCTTGTAAGGATCTATTAGGAATTCTAGATTCTTTGCACTTGAAATGCAAACCCACTGGATTGACTCAACTGAATTGGTGACATGGGACTTGCATGCATCAACAAACTTCTGAACGTCTATTTAAAGTAAACACAATAGACCTGGTCTAATATATTCTATTCAACAGAGCCTAATTTCCAGTGGAGTCTTATCAAAGATGCCAGATAACTAGATTTTAGTACAAAATTAATAGAATCACTGAAATTAGTGCTTGATTTGGGGACAAAACTGTTAGGTTATGTAAAAGATCCAATAGTAATGCTATATTCAGTTTCAGAATAAATGCATAAACCTTAAAATTTGTATAGTAGTAGTTACATGTCACAGTGGTGATGGCTTTGACTTCTCAATACCTTATTTTGTTTGTGGTTCGACATTTGGGACAAATGTATTAGGTAAAACAATGTTTGTTAGGTTTGTTTGTTTTTGGTTAAAGGATAACTGGGCTACTCTTTTAGTACTACAAAATTTATCTTCATCAATTTATCAAACCTTAATGACACATTTTCACATTAAGTGTTTAGATCTGTTCATTTATCATGGACTTTATGATTCAGTTTGATTTTATCCTTAGGAGATTAGAGGACTAAGTAGGATGATGATTTGTTCATTCCTCTGGACTTTGTAGCCTAATCAAACAAAATAAGAGGTGTGACAAAAGACTGTAGTTTGCACACACCGACACAGAAAGGTGCAGTCACACGTTACAAGGGCGGTGCCACCCTCCGGCGTGTGTACACACAGGAAAAAAAACTCCAAGGTCTGATTCGTTTACTCGAGTAGGTAGTAAATGAAGTAATGGCTACCGCAGACTTCAAAGAAGGCCTGTCTTTTTAAAAAAAGATGTGAGCCTGCCCCCAAATTCTTGTGCTACTTTATGGGGAAAAAATCCCTTCGTGTGAAACGCCAACAATGGCATTTCCAGTTGCACCTGAAGTGCGACTGGCACTACGCAACAGATTCGGGAAACATTTGACACCACCATTTCGAGTAAGGACGCACTGTCCTCTCACTGTAGCCTCAGACAAATCCCTCCGCTACGCAATCTGCCATGTATTCCAACATAAATCCGAATCTGCATAAAGCTACGCATGACATACGCAATTAGTACTATATGTACAAACGAAAGAGGAAAGATTGACAACCAAGATTCATCTAAAAGTTTTCTTGAAAAATTCCCCGTCCTAAAGCCTACGCTTGTCCCATATCTTTTCCACGTACTTGCTCCCACGTACACGCCCTCTGGCTTGTCAGCGAAGAAAAAAAAAGTTTAAAGAAAAAAAACTAAATCACGGAAGAGATTCTGTGGTCTTTCTAGTTTGACAAGTTTTTTTTTTTTTTTTTTTTTTTTTTTTTTTTTTTTTTTTTGCTTGCAAAGAGGGGGGAAGATACGGGAAAACGGAAAGTACTGTTTGTCAGTCGATTCTGTCCCTGTTTTATGGTAAGTACACCAGATCCCTGTTGCTTTAGGTTTTTGACTTTGCTAGAGATTTATGCGGTTTTATTAGAATTGTTTAATCGCCATTTCAATGCCACGTTTTAGATTCACCCTTCAAGTGCGGGACTACTCTAAACCTCGTACTGATGGACGGTAGCCGCGAAACCGCTCCTGTTGCAACCGTCGTTTACCTTTTTTCAGGATTTCACTCGACATAAGTTGAACCATATGGATATGGTTTGATGTTGTTAAACTGCATACTATGGGCTCGAAATTCATAGCTTTTTTCAACACTTACAGTTTTCTAAACTTTCTTAGTATAAATATTAAACGTTTTGCGGCCTGATTAGTGTTGTATAATTATAAATATTCTCCCTGTTTATGTGAATACAATAATATAATACAAAGTCTAAACGAGGAATCTTTTTAAAAGAAGCAGCAGCACGGATTGGCCTGAAATTACTAACAAAAATAATTATTGTGGTAGCTATAGATACTTGCATCGAGCTGGGTTACTAAAGTCGCTCGATAAAGAAAAACAGCGGGAGTCCTGTGAAAATTCGCTGGTGGTTTTATAGACAGCCCAACTTGTTCCTCTGTTAATTTTTCATGACACAGGAGGAGCGGTATTGTCATTACTCAGATAGAACGCGTATCACGTTCACCAGTTAGGAAACGCAAACCCCCAATCTCTTTTGCGCATTGGAGAGAAACGGGAGCTCGTGGGGGTTATATAATGCGCCGGTTTTGTCTTTTGCAAGTAATAATGGGAATTAGCTGTGCATAGGAACAGTGCATGAAAGAAGTCACAATGATGATGAACGTACATATTAGGGGGAGCACTGATAAACTGGCAGCAATTCACAGTTATGGGGCTGAGACGATGGCCCGCTGTTATTGACCAAGCATTCAATTATTTATTTGACTTTACGACTGAAATGGCAGTTGCCAGGTCGCCGACCTTGGGGTGCAAGAGCCAGTATAAACGGTCTCCTGGTAACAGTGCTGTTCGAAGCTTAGCTGTAACTTAGTTGTAAGGCTTGTGACAACAGTTCGTTGTTCCAGACAGAACCACGCCCCTCTGATCCGGACCGTGGTACTTACGCGCTTATACATAGATTGTTGACAAGCACACATTGCGAACTTTCGCGGCGTTGTGAATTTCAAATTCGAATTCTAAGGTTGGAAAAGAAATGAAAACATTAACATTACTGATTGCTCTGAAGAGTGTAGGTTTCATAGGACAACCTAGAGAACACCTTCCTGTGAAGCATGATGGAGATTTTAACAGTAATGCCGTCACTGTGTCAAACTGCCTATGAACCAGTGAAACCAAATACTTTAATAAGCTTCTACTTCCTTGGCTTGTTCTTTCTGTTCTTGGTTCTTACTAATTATTCTTACTAATTAGACTAATAGCTGTGTTCCCTTATGGCTACTACCTGTACGTTACTTATTGCGCGTGTGTGAGTGGGACATCCATTTATTCATTCATTATCTTGGACAGAGTACCTTGGATAATAACAACCGTCAATAATTATTTCATTTAAAAAGCCACTGCATTTCTCTTTTCTATTTTAAAAGTGCAAAAATGAAACTCCTAACAATGTGAAGTAAACTATCAGCGGCAATGCTAACATTCCAGTCAACGGGGTATGACTAACCCGGACAGCAATGCAAGGAATCTCCATACTAACAAGTCATTGGCTGCTTTCTGTTGTTTGCATCTGTCTGTTCTACAGCTTTCTGGCCTGTTGTTCATGCATCACTGATAAGTTTCACATGTATTGAAGATGACTGCCAGAATTGCATTTGGTTAATTGCTCATTATACCAAACATACACAGGAAATCAATCTTTAATTGGTGTACTCATTATTATATGTAGTATTAATACACTGGCCACATTTTGTAGTGGAAGAGGTCTGGGGAACACGTCAGCATGTTTAAAATGCCCTTGTTAATTTGAAGGCAGGGGTCAGTGCAGTGACACAGGCAGGAGGGACTACATGTGTAACAGTGGTGTCCTCTTTATGTGTGGGCAAAAAGGAATGAGTTAGGGACAGAAGGGTAAAATGGTTTGGGCAGTGGTAGTTCCTCAGGTAACAAGAACCCACGGTGCAGTTAGGCCTGCAGGAGATCAGGTGACCTATCAAAGATCAAGAGAGCCGTTGTGGCAACTTGTCCTCTTCTCTCATCCCTTATCTGCACTCACCTGTCAGTTCTAGCCCTGCCATTTCCAGGCTACACACTTAGAAGAAGACACATTGTCCTTTGCAAAAAGAGCCTGCAGGGATACATAATATTTATAATTTACTTGATGACTTTCTGGAGTTTATATCATAATATAACTTCAGTGATATAGGGGGAGGGGACGTCATTCTAGATGTAGATAATTGCATCCAGTTCTCAATATCTCCAGAAAATGATTTAGGTCAATAAAATATGCTGTGTTTGAATAACCTACAGACACTATGTATGTTACAACTGCTCTTTTATAACCTTCAGCAAATCAGTGTTTAGTTTTTAGTAAGTGATGTGTTTCAGTTTCTTCCTGAAGTATGCCCTCATTCATTCTTGTGTGCAGACAAAGGGTGGCCATGGAGACAGCAGTCAAAACAGTTGTGTCAGTCTTCCTGAAGTCATCGAAAGGCAAGGAGAACCTTGGAGAGAAGGACTTCCAATCCCTAGTGAAGAACCAGCTGAAGAACATATTGACGGTTAGGATCAGTATCCACAGTATCCACAATTACAGTCATATGCTTTATCACCTCATGAGAGAATCTAAGCTCTTCAGTTGATAAGGATCCTACTATCATTTATGTTTTCCAGGGTCTGTTAACCTGATAAAGTGTAAAGCAGTGTGTGGAATGTTTCATGACCAAAAAAAAGGGGGGGGGGGGTGTAGAACATTTTACAGCATTAACCTAAATGGGTCATAAAGTTCATGTGACAGTCTCACATTATACATGGTAAAAAATGAGTTTCCTGTTAATCAGAGCTCAGTAGACAAAACTATATCAATAGTGCAGTTAGAAAATGACAAAGCTAAGGAATGGAAACATTGCTTGTGTTTGTGATGCTGTGATGTTTGTGGTGAAGATACATATGCCTACATAAATTAGGCAAACAATAACATCTTAGCAAAACACACTATTACATAATTAAAATAGGAGGAGATCAAAGGTAATGGAGGCAAGAGATTACATGTTATGTATGATAGGTGGGGATGTGCTGTCCTTGTACAGTGATTGCCAACACCAGCCTCACAAGCGGTTGAAAGGAGTAAACAAAGTTTAATTGAAGGGTAATATTTACTATGGCCAAGGGAATTTTCACAGTGTACCAGGCCTTAGTAGATCAGATAAATCTTAATTTTTTTTCTTTTTTCAGATTAATTTTGAATAATATACATGTAGATTATGATATTCTTATAATGTTTAAGCTAGAAAGTATTGATGAAAAACTAAGTAGCAACTACCATGGAAAATCCAAGTTCCTAACCTTTATTTATTGCCTTTTCAGTGAATCGTCTAACTTGTGGGTCATATAGTTAACCATTTTTCTTTTGGTGCTTAGGACACAGACAGCAATGAAGCTGTAAAGAACATGCGTCAGGGCCTTGATTCAGACATGGATGGAAAAGTCAGCTTTGAGGAGTACATGAAGCTGGTCGGCTACTTAGCAATGTCATTGAGTGATCAGCGTTGTGGCGGAGCACAGGTGGCAAGTTCAGTCAACGAGACATCAACTGAGGTCCCGACAGTGACCAAGGTGGAGCCCCAAGACGGCAAACAGGAGGAGCCTGTTAAAGTGGAGGTGGTAGCCAAAGTGCAAGAAGAGGAAGTGGAAGATGAAGAGGAGAAGGTAGAAGTGGTGGCAGAAACAGAGGAGACTTCATAAGAGCTTGAGATGGTTTCAACTAACTTCTCTAAACCTTGTGTATACTCACATGTATTTCAATCTCATATTTTTAATAATATCATATTTTATTACATAGCCTACCAAATTTGGCCACACTACAACTACATCGTTTACCACTGCGTTGCAGTATAAACCACTCCATATTCTTCATTCTTACAAACCTTATGTTGTCATTTGTACTGATCTATATTGTATTTTTTGCCATTTAAAGATTTATTTACGTTAAAAATGCATTATGGATCTATAAATATGCAATGCAGTATCTCTGGCAGTGTGTTTACAAGTGGCACTCTTTTTTGGCATGTATAATTAACAGACATTCGTATTACTTATGAGCCAGTTGTATACCCATCTGTGATTCACTCATGTGCATGTTACCCTCATGAACACAACCACTGCCATTACTTTTTTTTTTTTATATATGTGCAAATGTTTGTCTTGTCGTTATACACATTAAATTGCTAAACATGCATGCTAACATTATTTCACCACTTCATACCAAGCGGTGACCACTATTGAGCCCTAATTCACATACCACTGCCAAATATGAATGAAGCTATATTTGCATGACAATAAAAATATTGTCTTTAAGAATTTTGTTTAATAGCATGTTTGTTTGTATGCTCTTTTATTTCTCTTCTTTGGTGTGTCTGATGTCATCCTATGAAAGCTTAAATGCTTCCTCTTCATGACCCAAACATTTTTCTGTCTTTTATATGCATCTCCACCTTACTTTCATCTTTGCTCTTTTGCTTAGCTAACTTTGTCTAGCTTTGTCTCAAAAACTGGTATATCAGGTGCTTGGTGTCCTTATAATGACTGGACATGGAGCTTAATAATTAAAAGCCTTTGGGATGGAATCTACACCAGTAGACCCACGTGGCCCTATCAGAGCCCAAAATAGTCCAGCAGTATTGGGCCACTGACCAAGGGAGGCCCCCAAAACAGCTAGCACACCTCCACAAATATCCACACTTTCGAAGGAAACTTCATTTACACCACATTTCAAATTTTATATCTTATGCTAAATGCTTTTTGATTGACATTTTGGTTAGCAGTGCTGTTTGTTGCTTCTGGTCTTTTTTTCTTTTGTAATATGAGTGTAGGAGTGTGTAGAGGAAATGGTCATGCCATCAGAGTTGACCGGTCATTAGAAACTCACCGAGTTGTGTATGTGCAAAGTATTACAAACAGAATACTAATGTGAATGCCTTGAGTCCAAATGGATGTTGGGTGGGGGAAGTCTAATGTAAAGTCATCACTGAATCTAACAGGTCATAGTTTTTTCAAAGACTTTCAAATCAAGAGCTGTGCAGGTGGGAATAAAGATGTTATGGCTGTATGGAAAGTGAGCAGATAATCCTTACTTCAGTTCTCTGTCCCTGCTAACTTCTATATTTCTGGTAGTTTATTTGTAGCTGTACAATGAACTCACATCTCCTGCAACCACAGCTCTGTATTTCAGAATGGCCCTAACTGGAGCTTTAATATACTAATGCAGCATCTCTGAAACCACTAAATGTTTAGTGTGTATTTTTTATGTATGTATCTGAAGAAACAAAACCATTAGCCATTATTGGTAATATATTATAGTATCTATCCTTTTTATACTATACCCTGTATTGACTACATATTTTATTGAGTTCCTTTTTTTACCTGAAGATGTATCAAAAGCATGAAATTAGAAAACTTATATTGCTTTAGACTTTGTGTCATTGAAGGCTCAATCTCGTTTGCCTTTTGTATACTAGCAGATAAAAAAGTAATTTTTATGCTTTGTACATGTCTACATAATTTGTGTTTTTTTAAACACAGAATGAGGCTGGTATGATTAGTTTAGTCCTCAGCAGGGGACATGAAATTCTACAAACATGGAATTTTAAACATGGTATAAAACATTCACTTTGATGCACACTTGTAGATACACAGATGAGATGGTAACAGCAATACTCCTCCTTACACATGCATCCTCAGGACTCCCCAGTCCCTTGTTATAATTTTTTTTGCACTACCAAACAAGCACATTCAGGTAGATCATATCTTGACTATGTAAATCAACCTCTAAAGGCTATGTTACTGTCTCAATGGCTTTCGATGTGTCTGGGTCTTTACAGTGCCCAATGACGTGGGGCTCCATTACGCTAGCATTAGCAATGTGCTGTCACTCTGGAAGGTGATATGGGGTGCCATCATGCCAGCCTGGTGGAGTTAGCCCCATGCTAACGTCACACACACCTGATTATGTTTATAAATTGATGTGCTTATACTCACACCACACTTTTTAGTAGCATTTATTATTTGGAAACTAACTAGTGAACCATTAAAGTGTAAAGTTCATTTGTTTGTTTGTAACAAACGGTTTGCCATCCTTCAAAGCATCAGTGGTCACTTTGACCTTTTACTGGACGGCAGATCATTTTCAGTCCTGCTGTGACAGTAACACATGAACAAGCTGTAGCAACACAACTGCCTGATGTGTAAAATAGTTATTACAATGCCACATCATGGTTAATGTAGAGTCTGCCACTTCAGAAGGACTATACATGCAGAGAGATGGACAACAGTTTCTACCTAAAATATACCTTTAGTCTCAAAGTATGAAAGGTCAGACTTAGAGGTCATACTATAGTACCATTAAAAATGTACATTGAGGTAGCCAGGTCAGGTCTGCAATGTTATGTGTCCCACTGGTTAGGGTTGCTAGCTCCTATCCACAGCACCGCTGCTAAATATTCAAGTGGAAATATAGTTTCTAGTATATTGTTAGGCAAAGGTGAAACTCCCTCCTCTTCCCTAGAAGTGCGACTTGGGGCGACAGACATAAGAAGATTATCAAGATGTTTCTAACTTTAATAAATGAAGAAGAATATTCTAGAATATTGCCTTCCACATTTGGCACATATGCCTTAAACACTGTAGGATAATCTCTAGATGAGTAAATGAAAGTGTGGCCAATGGCATGTCACGTGTAAAAAATACATGGCCTTAGCTTATAGGTTTTTAACCTGAAACTCTAAGCACATTAACAAGGCACATGCTCTAGGAATATAGGAACTGTATCTAAGATCTGCAGCGATCTGCTCTAACTCAGCAGGCCTGCTGGGTTTCTATGGGTCAGGAGCATCTCCTTGTGCTGATGCAATCAAGCAGGCAGGTCACAGGAGAGTTTGGAGAGAAGGAGGAAGAGAGGTCGGAGCCATGGAGAAACAGAAGACGAGGGTGATGTGCAAAGAGGGGGAGGTGTAGGGTGGGTAGGGTGGAGGGGCAAGTGATATTTAAACCCTGGAGATACTCTCTCCTCAGCCGTACCTCCACTCTCTCACTATCTCATCCATCTCTCACTCTTCACCACAGACAAAGGAGGCTCTCCAGACGTACTCAGGTAAGACAGACGTCTCCGAAGAGAGACAGGGCACCTTTCTCTTGTAGCCTTTACTTGATGACTTGTCAGGCTAGATTAGTTTATATCAGTCTAGTCTTTGGATTGTAAATATTGGGTTGGCATCTTTTTAAAAACCTTTTTAAAAGATCGGTCTTTATAATGTTGTTTTAATAATAGTTTGATTGTTAAGTATATGGGATGTTTCACATTTTGAAAGTGTGTTGTATTGGTTTCAGCCCAATGAATTTCTTTCCTTAGATATTCTTTATATTCTTTTCCTCAGGCATTTCTTAGACATGCTATGACTTTTCACCCCATGTCATTTGTTGGGACTTCATTGCCTAAAATGTAAGGTTAACAAACAAAAAGACTTCAAGGTTAGTGTATAAAAAGTTTTTAACCAAGTTGTTAACTATGTATGTCAAACAACTGTCCAGTTCTGTCCAGTAACTAGGCCACCATCTTATGTTACTGTCCAAGTGTTGATTGCTGTGGTTTCTCAATGTGGTGTTTCAGCCTCTATATTCCACTCTTACTAATTAAAATAACATTTTATTAATTCATGTCTTTTAAAATAATGTGCCATATTTCATCTTTTTGCTAGGACTTAGAATGGTGTGCAGTAGTCATCATTGTGCAGTACGGCCATTTTACAGCTCTTTCGTGTGACTGTGCCACATCTGCTAAACGACTGCATGACCTTAATAGCCCTTAACCCGGTGTTCTGCTACCTCAGCTGAGGGTCACGGTGGATGAAGACATTGGTTCCAGACATGTACCTTACAATTTGAGCTGCCTAATTATGCTCATGTGAATTAATTATTGAAATTAGACAGTGTAGCACTTGAAATGAGTAATGGAGACATGCGGTCCTGAGCACCCTTGTAAAGTAACCTTGTCTTGGGTTTGACGTCAAGGAAATCAGTTCACTTCTGGAACACATACAGAAGGGAGGAATGCAAAGATCTGTTACTAAGTCAAATTATTGTAGGTGGCTTAAATTGAACGAAACCTTCACCTTCATGAGCATTAATATTGCTGGTTGAATTTCTCTACATGACCAGTAGGGTGGGTCATATGATTAATATAATAATTCTATGTTATCATTAGTTTTTATATTAATTCATGATGTGCATGTCTTCATTGGCTGCGTCTGATTATTTATCTATTTATTTTCCAATGTTTCGTCAGTTTTGCATTTCCCTTAGTTTGTTATTGTATGATGTGGACTTTATTATGCACAAGGCAATGTTCATTAGCTCAGAATAATCTCTTAAATCTTTAATGAGCTCTGGATTTTGTGATTTTTTAGACATTGCAGTTAAATTAGCTTGATAACCTTGACAACAAAGCAAATCACTCTGATCAGAAACATCTTATAACTTGTGAGTTCCATTCCTTTCCTCTTTTTCATCATTTTCTTTTCATCCTCCATGGGTTCTTCTGGGTCTTGCTTTAAATTTGGTCAATGACTATGTCTGTCTTTAAAATCACAGTAGCTTGGCGACCCTGGAGACAGAAGATCCACGATGCCACGCTCACGATGTGATGTGTAAGAATGTTGCTTTTCAAGTGACCCCTTCATAACTTCTGCCCAGACCCCCACTCCCCCCCCCCCCCCAATTCAAATGAGAAAAAGTGTAAGCCTTTGCAGAATGATGGAGATGATTTGTCACTTGGCTTTTTTAAGGGTGATCTAAAACTCTGGTTAGGTCTTTAAATTTTACTAATTGACACCATTTTGTTTCCTCCCTGCCATTCAACCCTTGTGCTTGTGCCATTTCAATTGAGCTAAAGCTCCACCCATGCCAGTCATGTGACCACACATGTGGCTGGAGCTAGGTAAGGGTGCACCATGGGCCCCCTCTCATTTTGGACCTTTGTGAATGCATTTCAGCATGTCCAAAGAACCAAGCACCAACCTGGAGAGTGCCATGCAGATGCTCATCAAGACCTTCCATAAGTACTCGGGCAAGGAAGGAGACAAGTACACACTCAGCCGAGGGGAGCTAAGAGAACTACTTACAGAGGAGCTGGGAAACTACTTAGGGGTGAGGAAAAGCGCATGCAGCCTGTGTGCAGCACGCCCTGCTCAGGGGAGCTGTTTTTAGCGCTAGACTGAACTTTTAGTCTTTCATCTGCTGGTTCATTCTTGCATGTGAATTCCAACTTTCAACACAGTGAAGGCAGAAATACTCAGAGTAATGTACACAGCTGCTAAATGAATAATGGAGGATAAAATACGTAAGTAGCGTTTTACTACAGAGCGCCGTTAAACAGACTTCTGCGTGTTACAGCATGCCACAATTCTCGATTACATTTAAGGATAAATACTTTGAATTCTTCTCTAGAGAGGCACACACACCCACACACATGAATACTTCACCCATTCATCATCTCCTAGACGAACAATATGTTTGTTTATACTTTTATAATGTGACATATGTATTATACAAAAGCACTCACTCCCATTCACAGTCTTCCACACACTAGCACATGCCCAAAAACCAAACATTCACTTAGTCTTATGTTCAGACTGCAGCTACATCTACTTCATCCACAGCACACCCAGATAACACTGCCCTCTGTCCCTCCCTCCCCCTTCCCCAAAGAACGCACAAGATAAAGATGCAGTGGAGCGGGTGATGAACGACTTGGACGCCAACAACGACGGTGAGGTGGACTTCACCGAGTTCATTATCCTAATGGGGGCGCTCACCGTGGCCTGCAATGACTTCTTCCTCGACAGCCCGCCCCCTAAAAACAAGGACGTCAAGTCGGGGTCAGCAGAGGGAGAGAAGAAAGAGTAATGAGGGGGAGGAGAGGGGAGTGGAGACAGCCATGGAGGGAGAAGACAGAACAAGGAAGAGAGTTCATCATTTCACCCATTTCTGTAATCATGAGTGACAGGCCTAATTCCTTGAGGTCTGGGACAAGATCCCTCTCTTCTGAACTATTACTTACTTGAATCTATCCATCATCAAGCTTGTCATTATGCTGTGTCTTGAAGACATGAACAGGTGCATTTTCAGTAATGCCAGAAACATGTTTGCCCCACCCTAATATTCTACACAAGTAAACAGATGAGAAAAGTGTTCAAAGGGAATGCTCATTAGGGTACTAGGAGAGGTGTCTTCCATTTAAAGGTACATTCTGTGATTTCAGAACAACAATTGTGACATCTGCCACTTATTTTTCTGTAAGGTTCTCTATGTACTTGAGGTCCCTCAGTTTCATAGAGGGACAGTTAAATTGCAAATAAACAAGATTCAGTAACCTGAGAAACCTCACTTGAAGCTGTTATGGCTTTGTTTGCAATGAAATAGAAAATTTATACCAGAAAATGGCTTACTCTTTATTTCTAAAATCACAGAGCGTGGCTTTAAATTCCTAACAGTGCAAACAACTGAACAACACAAAATGTAATGCACAAAACAAGCAAAATAGGAACAGTGTACATTATGTCCCTGTAAACAATATTAACATTAATGATCAGTGTTGACCATTTGAATGTGTCTTCTTTCTTGGCACCTATTTTGTAGCCTATTTTGTTAAGTGTTAATAAGCACCTTTCTCATAAGAATAAACAAGTGTTGATCCTCAGTGGACTCACATCTTTGTGTATTGTGAATATCTCTGGCTGAAGAACTGCTGATTGAATGCCTGAGACTACTGATAAACATGGTTCTGAATGCCTGAGATTACTGACAAACAATTCAGAATACCTGAGATTACTGACAAACATGGTTCTGAATTCCTGAGATTACTCACAAACATGGTTCTGAATTCCTGAGATTACTCACAAACATGGTTCTGTGAAAAGTGATACTGCTCACTCATATCCCCTTCTGCCAACGTTAATATCTCTTGTTCACTTCAACAATAACGTGGATTACATGGATTATACAACTTAACATTAATGTTGTTTTTTTAAAGTTCTGCTTTCCCAAAAAAAATTAATATAATAAATCTGTGAACATCAATATGATTATCAGAAAAAAAATTCCAAGGATCATTTTATTAGCTTAAAAGACTAAGTAATGACAAATAAATATTGTTGCTCTAATTATAAAAATTTAAAGTCAGAGAACATTTTGGTTTGTTATACCGCTATGTTTGTCAAATGATTTATTAGCCACCCAAATAGCTATATTGCCTTTGGCCGAGCATAGCTAATTGTCCAAAACAATGTGTGCCAAAAGGCAATGGAAGATTTTCTGTCTATTTTCTGACAGAGCTGGGTGCAAGTTTTTTTGCAAATGGAGCAGTTAAGAATATCATTAAAAATACAGGCCCTAAATACAGGCCCTGTCATGTTCACAGTACACTTTCAAGGAAGTTATTGTAAATTCATGACCAGTGTTCTGAATGCTGTTGGTGTAAAATCGTATTTTTTTACTTACAGTGTAGGACATAATTTAAACATGCAAATTCAGGAAGCACCTCATTCAGAATTGGTAAGAGCTTAAATTTCATGGAAACGTAGATTTTTTTCAACGTTTCTTTAATACCATAAACAACCTGGGCCCCTATTTTTATCCATTCACGTAAATGCATTCCCAGTGATGACAAGACTGCACGGGGACTGTAGAGTCATTCTGAGTATGTGCGTGAATTTAAGCTGCTTGCTGGAGCATATCCTGGGTTTTCCTCACATCCTGCTTTTCCTGTCAGACCTGTCCTGTCTACCCCTAGGTGATAGAAGTTAGGAAAGGGAACAAATAAGAGAGTTAAAGAAGGAGTCCGGCACTCTGATCATGGCTGTTCTGTGGCTAGAATCTTATTCAAGCTAACATGGCTTGAATAGTCAATAAAATGTGTGTGTGTGTGTGTGTGTGTGCGTGTGTGTGTGTGTGTGTGTGTGTGTGTGTGTGTGTGTGTCTGTGTGTGTCTGTGTGTGTCTGTGTGTGCTGTGTGCACACGTGCATGTGCACATGTGTGTACATATATGTGCGTGTGTGTGTGAGAGAGAGATAGAGAGAGAAGGAGAGATTCAAGTAGAGATTACATATGAATGTGAGCTTGGGTGTGGATGTACAAGTATGTTTGTGCACATGAGTTCATAAGCGCAATCATTTATGTCTGAGAGGATGGTCATTTTCATCATAACTTCCTAATACCGTCATACGTAAGCTATTTCTTACATTCCTGGTATGAAGGTTATTCTCATCTTTCCCTTTCCTTTTACGCCATGGACTATTTCAAATCCCAGCATGCCAGCTCTTTGCTCTAAAAGTCTGTGAACATGCTGCCTGCAATGAAAACACCTTTTTTGGCTTTTTTTTTGGCTTTTTTAAGGCATGCTGCAATGTAACAATGTATTTGTGGTGTGTGTATTTGGGGTCTGAGTATTGGTAGCCTGAATATTTGGTATGTGTTTATTGGAGAGATGCGGTCCCATCTCTCATCTGCCTGGACTAATGTCCCGTCCCCCCCACACACCCCCCCCACCCCCGCCCCACCATCTGCCTGGACATTGGTCCAGATCCTGGGGCTCAGCCCACCAATCAGCCTGCGGCAGGTGTGTCGGTGCTCCTCTCACAGAGTGGTGTCGTCTGTCTCCGTCGGTAACCATAGTGCCCCCTGTCACTGTTATCTGGCCAAGTCGTCTGGAGTGGGCCAAACAGACACCTTAGCCTGCTGTCTATGTTTCTCAACACACATCAGCTCAGGGTGTCACTCCTGCCAGTATAACATGAAGAGAGGCCGTATGGGAGGAGGCAAAAATAAAATAACACACCACCATTCCAGCATGCACAGATCACAGACAAGATGGGCCCCGCGCTGGCACTGTGATGAGGCTTTTCTGTACATAAATGGCAGATTGCACAAGAATGCACATGATAAGGGCCTTCTTGGGTAAGACTCCAACAGGCATTGGTGGCTCATAGAAGCTAACAAAATACACCTGACGTGAGGAGATTGTAGTTTTTCAAAACAAGATGAAGATTTCCTTATCACAGGAACCTCTGTAGAGAAGAGTGTATAGGACACCACTTATTTGGACTAAAACAGGTCACCCAAGTGCAAACACTCTTACCAGAGCACACTGAAGCTGACAGCAGCCATGAAACACATATAAGTCATATGGACTGTGATGTAGATAGCCCTATTAAGAACACCCTTCTGGTAGCTATCTGTTCTTTCTCTGTTGTATGTACTCTGAATTTAACTAATCGAATGAACTAATCTGATGCAAATTTATCTTGTTTTCTGCAGTTATGATGTTTCCAGAACCCCTTTCATGAGTGAACTGTTTTTTTACATAATATAACATTTGACAAATAAACAGGACAGGTCTGAATAGTTTGTGTATGCCTACATTAATGAACATATAGTCGAACCTGTACTTGTGTTTGCTTAAACAAGTATACAGCATATTAAAATGGTATTTAGATTTATGCATTTACTTGAACTGACAGCACAGATTAATTTAAAATGTTAGCCTCAAGCATTTGAAACTATATTTGTTACATATGAGTACAGTGTGGATATAAAGGTGAAGTTATGTGCGCCCTTTGTGGTTTCCTGTCATTTGATTAATAATAATATCACTAAAGATTCTGAGTAAAATATTGTACACATGATAAAGTCCTAACAACAAGAACCTTGTGAAAGTCTTCCAAGATGATTTCAGTAGCTGCAGACTGCTTTCACTTGACAAAGGGGTTTTCCAATGACCCACATGGCCCAACAGTTCTGCCCGGGCAAACAGTGGTTAAGCAACCTGTGTTAACAAGTACTGAGTAACTGAACAAGTTCTCTCCAAGGTGTTTTAGGCTGACTGTGGCTCCCCCTTCCTCACTGTCATGCAGCTCCATACCTGAATGCAATCATAATAAGAGTCACAAGAGACCGCTTATCGCACTCGGCTATCATAGTGATGAAGTGAGAATGGTAAAGGGAGAGGGAGCTTAGTAGATTGATTAAAAGAGGGAGGTGTGGTGTCAGTTCCTTTTTTCCTTTAATTTTAAGTGTCAATTCTAATGAAATGATGTCACTGTCACTTTGTGATTTTGACTCCAGCTGTCACATGCTGTTATGACCTTGGCCTCCACCTTGGGGCCCAGATCCTCTGTGTACATCTGATCTGTTAACAGTCATTAGCCACATCACTTCCTTGACCCCTTCCCCTAACCTTTAACTGTGATCTTAACCTGACCATGAGATTAACATTTAATCTGCCATCTAGACAATACAGACAGCTACTCAATTCCACAGCTAAAATGAACCCTAATGAGGGTTTAAGTGCACAGAAATGGTTAATTATGACTGATAGGGATATACACACCAGGTAACATCATCTGGATAATTCATAACTAATGACTAGTGGTGACGAGAGGCTAGCAGTTTGATTGACAGGTCGGACTGTCTCTGTTGGAATCGGAATGTGATCTTCTAGGTCTTTGAAACACGTGTGGTTTTGCAGGTACAAATACACATAAAGTTAACTTTGTTCTTTGAAGTCCAGAAGAAATTTTTGCATTAATGGCAATCTGTCATATCATGATGAAGCACTCGGAGACATAAATAATCAGGATTGGGTATTGTGATATGGCTTTGAGAGAAAGTAGATTGTAGTGATGCACACATAGCTCTTTCTTATAATGTAGTTAGAAAGCTGCATTGACCCATAATGACACTAGCAACCTATGTTCCTCTTCAGCATTTGATGAAGACAAATTGTTTATTATAAGCAAGAGTAAGGCTGTGAAATGAAAATAAAGTAAGGGTCTAGGTCTTTAGGTCTAAGCACTTTAATGTCTTGTGATCACGGTATGTCAGTTCTGAAATGCATGTTGCACCTTAGACCCCAGTGTAAGATACAACAAGTCAATGACAGGTGCTTGGTGTCTTTGCACCAGATACATGTACATTTCAGGAAGGCTGTTTACTGCAATGAGATGTTTACTGCAATTATGGAAGACATGTCACATATACCTTGGGAACTGACTGCAGCTAAATTCTTCATGTGTGGTGGAGGTGGAGATCAAAGCAGAGCTGGAAATCAAAGCAGTTTTTAAAAGAGAATACTAAAAGATACCTAGCCCTGTCATAGAGACTATAGCTCCCAGACATCTCAGCAACATTTTCCTCATCTCTACAATACTGATTACACCTGTCACTCATTACCACACATACATTTAAAGACACTATCTTCCCTGGTTCCTCATGAAGTATTGCCTCATGTATTTGATCAGTATACCAAACATTTTTCATGCCTCCTTCATGGTTAGACCCGGTTTGTTTTACGCATGCTTTCTTTGGATTTCTGTCTATATGTACTTTTGCCTGGCTGTTTGTTTTTTTTAGATTACCTGGACTCTGACTGTTTTTTGACAATGAGATTGGCTTTAGTGAATGTGCCTGCTCTCTGGTTCTGGCCTTGGCCACACATTTGTTAAGAAATTCACCAGTGATACAGTCTGCACTCGTTTGTGTCTCATCCTGCATGCATCCTTACACATTAAATTAATCTTTATTATTAATCATTTCCTGTTTTATTGTCTGGTAAGTAGGGAATGTCAAAACCACAAATACCACAAATAGTGGCTATTAAAATATCCACTATATCTTACTTTATATTTCATTATTATTGTTGTTATTATTATCATTATTCTTTATTATTATTATTATTATTATTATTATTATTATTATTAATTACACTTATATTGATTTTCTCACACTCAAGGACTTGCTTTGTCTTCCAGTGCCAATGGAACCTGACATGAAGTGTGACAGAACAGCCACGAGAGGGAGCCAGATTTTTGTTTTTGAATTACTAAATAAACAAATAAATAAATGTGCTGTATTTGTCAAATGTGATTTTCACCCCAATTGAAATTTGTCCTCTGCATTTCCCCATCTGTGCAGTGATCACACACACACACACACACACACACTAGTGATTACTAGGGGGCAGGCAGGCAGCCCTAGCCCAGAGCCCAGGAAGCAGTTGGGGTTAGGTGCCTTGCTCTAGAGAACCTCAGTCATAGCCTACAGCCTGGGAATTGAACTCACGACCCTCCAGTCACAAGACCAGTTCCCTAACCACCAGACCATGACTGCCCCATGTACTACTTTACAACATTTCATTTAGTACAGATACACCAAAATAGAACAGGGGGCATTTCTGAAAAACAAGAAACTGTCATCTTTTGCTTACCACTTCAGTCCTTAAAACACTAATGTGAAACTCCTGTGATATTCTCTTTTTGTGAATGGGGTCCATGCACCCAAGAAGTAATTCTGATATCATAACATGAGTAACATGTCTCTCTGCTCCAGACACAACACCAAAATGTTTGGTCTCCAAACTCAAGAGTCATCATAACCTATGGAGATGACATTCAATGTGTGGTTACAAGCGGGGCAACACGGTGGCTTGGTGGTTAGCACGTTTGCCTCTCAGCACTGGGGTCTTGGGTTCAAGTCCCTATCTGAGTGGAGTTTCCATGTTCTCCCTGTGTCTGTGTGGGTTTCCTCCGGGATCTCTGGTTTCCTCACACAGTCCAAAGACATGGAGGTTAGGTAAATTGGCCTCCCTGATTCCCAGACAAAAATTCTCCCTGAGTGTGTCTGTGTGTCTTCATGTTCAATAAAAAAAACCACAAAAGCAGTTGTCTGAGTGTCTCTGCATGAATGTGTTTGTATGCCCAGTGGTGGATGGTGCTCTGTCACTAGGGTCTGTCCTCTCTCCCCTTCCTGCACCCCATTCAGTCCCCCAGGGGGCTGTGGATCCTGGTAGAGAGTATGCTGTGCGCAATTGGCTGCCGCTTCTCGCTGGTGTGTGACTGGTTTGTAAGAGTTGTACCTATGTTAAAATTGTAAAGTGACCTTGAGTATCTAGAAAGGTGCTATATAAGTTGAACATTCATACAAGCCTCAAAAAATTACAGACTTCTGTTCTGTTTATTGTAAAATGGGGAACACTGAGTATCACCATCACCTCTACAAAGCATCTTTAATAATGTGAAATATAATATGACAAATCAAGCATGTGACAAAACTGAAAAAAAATATATATGTTTTTATTATTTTACTATTTATAATTGTCTTTGTGTGTTAGATTAGATTAGATTAGATTCAACTTTATTGTCATTATGCAGAGTACAAGTACAGAGCCAATGAAATGCAGTTAGCATCCAACCAGAAGTGCAAAGGGAAAACAGTGTTATATACATAAAGTGCAGAGTAAACACAGCATGGATGCTGTAGATACAATATATGTGGCAATATGTATATATATATATATATATATATATATATATATATATATATATATATATATATATATATATATTAGTGGTGGGACTTTAACGCGTTAATTTCGATTAATTAATTACAGGAAAATTAACGCACTAAAAAAATTAACGCATTTTAACGCACGATACACTTTTGCATCGTGGAATGTTTCTCAGTGCACGAGTTCCAGGCGTACAGATTATATGGACGCACGATAAGATGAGCATGATGCAGATGACTAAAGAGGCTACGCTGGTGGATGGGAAATTTAAATATAAGAAACTTCCAGATGGAAGTTCAAACAAAAATAGTGTTATTTACACTTTATGTAGGAAGGAGTTCGCTTATCACAGGAGCACTTCCACCCTTCGTTACCACCTCAACGCAAAACATGTTGCAGCTAAAGCTGGGCGTACACTGTACGATATTTTAAATCGTGTACTCAGCTCCAGCTCAAACTGTACGACTAACTCGTGGCGGAGAGTCGGCTCGTGGAGCTGCTTCAACAGTGCGATACTCTCACGAGGAGCGATTTGAATTTCAAACATGTTTGATATTCTTGCGACGCTGCGATTTCTGATCGGGAGTTGGTCGTGAGGTGTGAATCGCTCCTCGTTTACCTGTGTAAACTATACGATGCATGACACGCGATTGAGCCGAAACGAGTGAAAAATCGGCTGAAAATGGGCCAAAAATCGCACAGTGTACGCCCAGCTTAACGCGCAGGTCAGTAATGATAACTTAGCTGCTAAATGTATTCCTAGTACGATAGGGTGACCTAAACGTCCGCATTTCACATCCTGTCCCGGTCGTCCCGGGTTTTTTTTAAAGTGAGGAAATGTCCTGGTTTTTAAAGTACCTTCATTGGACCATTAAGACTGGATTAAACTCGCGAGTGACCGTAGCGCGCGACTCCGCACGCGTTTATAAATGACGCGTCATATTATTTGTGTTGTTCGCTCTCTGTGGTCGAAGATAAAGGCTTACAAGAAGCGCTGCACATTGCGTCAACTGATGCAAGTTATGAACTACCGTCCAGGGGGTGAGTTTCCCAAAACGTTCTTAGCACCAAGTACTTCTTAACCTCGTACGTAAGAACGAGGGAAAAAAACAGGTTATCGTGAAAGGGAAGTAAAACAGGTTATTGTGAAGAGCGCCACAAATGTGGCTCTGACTGGGGATCACTGGACCTCTGTTAGCAACAAGAATGATCTTGGTGTGACAGCTCATATTATAGATGATGAATGGAAGATCCAGTCATTTGACCACTTCTAGGCACTATGGAGATGCCTGTGGCAGAGGCCTGGGAAAGTTAAGAAAAGTATACCATCTAAAATGGTATTAAAAAACATCTTCTGATTTACTTCAATTCTTCCAATATCCTGAGCAAAACTCCCAAAATTAAACAACATTTTTGGTCAGAATTTCCAATGTTCTGAACTGTTTTCTGCACTCATATATTGGTCTGTGTAGTAGACTGGTGGAAAAATAAACAAGATGTTGAAGTTTGATTATGTTCATTGATTCATTCATCATTCAAACTTAAATTAATATTTCTCATGTTAAATACTGAAATGCGATTAAAATGCGATTAATTTCGATTAATTAATTACAAAGCTTCCGATTAATTCGATTAATTTTTTTAATCGCGTCCCACCCCTAATATATATATATATATATATATATATATATATATATATATATGATGAAATAAATATAGTGTATACACAGTACAACATATAGTGTAATATAATATACAATATGCGGGGGGGGGGGGGGGGGGGGTATAAAAGAGAATGTAAATGAGTGTAGGAGTATTTGCAGTATGCCCGGTAAATTAAATTAGTGCAAAAGAAAGTTCAGTGTGTAAAGTACATAGAGTGCAGGTGCAGTTAAGTCTCTATGAGGAATTCAGCAGTGTTAGGACTTAAAGGGTCATCATTCCACATCACACACAAAAAGAAAGAGAACAAAAAGACTTTTAGAGCTTGTTGCACATTTGCTATTTTAGTCATCGTGTCTTTCAGGCAAATCCAACAAAGTTTCGATATCAACCTGTGTGAAAAATTTTTCATGAAAAAAAGTTTGTATTTTTTAGCATTTGTTATGTCCCTTGGCTACACAGCTGTACCTCACTAATTAAACTGCACTCATTACATTAGCATATCTATTAGAACAAACATCTATGTAAGCATGCAAATCAACTCCACCCAGTATGACATGCAAAACAGCTTTATTTGCATGAAGCTGCTGCTAGCAGATCTGTGTGTCCCTGTCAAATGAGCCGCTGGCAGATAACCAGCATTTGCTGCAGACCTCTCAACATTTTTATGTTTTTCCCCCCAAAAATATGAAATTTCCAAACTGGCTAACAACATGCACATCCATCAATGCCCAGAAAATGCCACCAAATGTCCTCACATTTGTACCAAAACCAAATGATAATCAAAGGCAGACCACATTACGTCTAAGGGGTCGTTCCCTTCATGACAGGCTTTACAGTTTCAGAGGCAATTTATTTGTTCCTTGTTTACTTGTGACTAAAGAAAAGCAATAAATACACATGAGCAAGACTTGGACAGACATTTGATGTGTTATATGTAGTGTACTATGTAAAATGGTCATTGTGCATATACTTCTAGAGGGGTTGGTACAGATGATTAGAGCAGAGCTGTTGACTATGATGAGATTTGATCCTTCCAAGGTCAGGACCTCTGAAATTTCTATTTGTTTTTTCATTCATATCTTTAATTATGAAATTTAATGTGTATACATTAATACATGCAGACATAAATCTGTAGCTTGGGTTGATAAGCCTATAAATGACAAGTTCTAACAACTCAAGAGACTCAGGCGAAATTACACTATTATAGAATAATAACAGTTTACAGTAGAGCTACACCATGTCTCAATATGATTTGATCACACCAATCCATTACCATGATCCTACAACTTCAGTCTCTTTTTCTATATGTAGACTGATTTTCATATTTTCTAAAACTACTACAGACAGCAATGATTTAGTGATTTATTTATATACTGAAAAAGAGACACAACACCTGGAATAAAACACAGATAAAATTTGCGCGCCCTGGCATTGTCTTGCACCTGAATCAAAAGTAGTTTGATCCATAGCCCGTCATGGTTTGATCTCGACGAGTCCACATTCTAAATTTTACGTGGGGTAATGGCAAATATATAAATTAAATGTTGACTCAATATCAATACACGTTATCTTACGTTTTGGTAAAGAAGTATAAATATTACAGTATCTATAGTAGTAAAGTATAGAAAAGTATTTTTTTCTAAAGCATATGCTGATTCATTTCATAAAGTAAAAAAACATTAATCTTAGACACCCCCCTACTTTTCCGACATCCAGTGTAGGCGTCTATCCCGGCTGTCCCTCTTTGTCCGGCAGCGACTGTAGGCCGTAATAGTCATGGCCAATTTCGCGTTTGATGATAAATTTTAATTGTAAGTTTATTCGATATTGATTGTTTGTCTTATTATGATTGGTAAATGTGAACCAACGCAACGTTTTAGGTCATTTTAACGGTTAGCGTGAGCGACACACCGCTTACAAAACCCGAGTTAGCTGGTTTGCTAGCTGCTCGGCTCCGAGTGGGTTAGCTAGCTACGAAGCTAATTAGCGAATGTGGCTAACGGTCTCGAGCTCGTTCACGCGGCGCGTTAAATGACGTGCGAAGCGGCTCCTGGTTCAACACAGGACGGCGTTTCATGTCGCGCGTGTGCGGGTCATTTTCGCCGCATACAAACTGAGGCTTTCCCGGCCATTCTTTGACCATGCTGTAGCTACAGCTCCGTGTAATTCCTCCAGGTATGTGATGTTAGCCGGCTAGCGTCAGCCCGCTAACACATCTGTTAGTGATCATAAGGAGGAAGAGGAGTGTGTCGCGGACACCGCGGGCACATCAGTTCGGCTCAGGCCGGTAACTTAAAGAGGGGTTTTTCCGCGCAGGCCTCGTCACTTCTCCGTGTTGATGTCCACTCGTCCTGGGGAGGAGCTGACGGTCAGTATCGCGACGCTATTAGGCTGGTGGTGATCATCCGTGTGCCCTGTGCCGAAGAGGGGGAAATGTTCGCTGTTTAAGAACAACCGTAACGAAACGTGGCGAATGAATGAAGGAGCCCGACAGTGTTTGAGACTCTTAGTAATATCTGGAGAACAGCCTGTTTTAGTCGGGATCTCCTATTTGTTCATCTTGTAGTTTTTTTGTCTTGGACCTAAGGATATATTCGTCAATTATACACTTTTTCTCTATGTGAACGGTGACATGGCACCGCGACGACAGTCATTTTAATGGCTGCCGAATCGGGGAGACTACTGGCGGGACAAGGTCAAGGGAAACGAGGCAAAGGTAGGCAAACGTCCACAAGCGCATCTCCGTGTCCAAGCGCAAGCAACAGCTCTTGCTGCAAATCTGTCCTTCCTTGTCCGCACGTTACTGTATGTACGATGCGCCTGTTTTTACACCTGTCCGGCTAGTTGTATGTCAGCTTGGCTTTACCTGGTTGTTTACTGGGCTATACCCGCGCATTTGTATGTCCACTCAATATTTTTTCTAACTTGCCATTTATCCCAAGCCTCTCACCTGGGTTTATGTTAGGAATGAATACGCAGTTGTGTGCGTAATTGACGCTGGTTTCCAACATGGGTTTTCATTCGTTTCTAACATTGTAAACATTGCCCAGTTAAGATTAACTATATACTACACAACACACAATAACTGGTGGTCTTAAGCAGCTTAAAATGATAGACTGTCAGCGTACACATCTAATAGTTTTTTCAAGTTTGAACTCTGTGTAACTAACATCTTTCAGGTTAAGAACTAGTTGCTTACAAACTAGTTCTAGAAATATTTTTCTTAACAGCTTGTTTATTTTTCTCTCTCTTCCTCATTTTTCCCCTGCTGTTTAGGTTCCCAGATGAAAAGCCCAGAGAAAAAAAAGAGGAAATCCAGCACTCAGGTAAATGCAGTAAAAGAAAGCAAATTAAAACATAGTTCAAGCTTGTTATAACTGGATAATTGGTCAAGCATTCATCCTTCTTGTCTCTCGTGTTTGTAGGGAGCCGCTTTCTCTCAGCTCTCTGAGTTTGCACCTCCCCCAACTCCTATGGTAGACCACTTGGTGGCTTCCAACCCATTTGATGATGATTTTCCATCACGCCCTGGGGGAGCTGGGGGTCCGGGAAGCGCACCTTTTCTGCCAAGTCCCGGAGCTGGTGGCGGAGGTGGTGGATATGGGGGGCCTGGAAGAATGGCAGCAAGTATGGGCTTCATGGGTGGACCTGGAGGACCAGGTGGTGGACAGCCTGGGCGAAGACCTCCGTTTGGACCTCCTCCACCCAACGCGGGAGCACACCATGCATTACCATTTGGGGCAATGCCTGGATTCGGAGGAGGAGGAGGTGGTGGTGGAGGTGGCTTTCCTGCGGGTGGGCCATCTCAGTTTAACATGTCACCTAATTTCAGCCCTCCTATGCACCCGGGACAGGGCTTTAATCCTATGTTATCACCTGGTGGAATGGGTGGTGGTCCTGGAGGTGGTGGTCCTCCTCACCCACGTTTTGGTATGCAACAACATCAGCATGGACAGGGGGGTCATCCATTCAATAGTCCTCCATTGCCTGGAGGCCCAGGGCCTCGAGGTCCTCCCCATGGCCCAATGAATCCTATGGGTGCCATGCCTGCAGGAATGAATATGATGGGAGGTATGGGGGGTGGCATGGGTGCAGGTAACATGGTGGGAGGACACCCAGGTTTACCACCTCAGGGGCAGTTTCCTCAGTCACAAGATGGACCCTATCCTGGGCCTGGTACTCCTGGTAGTGAAGAAGGCAAGAACTTTGTTGGTGGACCAGGTGCTGGTCCACCAGGCCCCACTCAACCACCACCTAACCTGAACCCTTCTGGCCCTCCCTCTAACAGTGCTACCCCAGGTCCGTCCCCAGCCTCAGGACCTCCACAGCCTGGTGGAGGGTTCCCTGGGCACCCTGATGTTCAGCAGACAACACCCAACACACCTGGGCAGCCCTCATCTGCTCCTCCTCCACCTAACCCAAATTCCTCCCCAACTGGTCCTTTAAATGGTCCCCAACCTCAACAAGTGCCACCTAATCAGCACCCTCCACCCAACTCGGCTGGAGGCCCTGCTTCTAACACTCCAACCAGTCAACAGCAGCCAACACCACCTAATTCTACCCCAGGCTCTGCACCCTACAGTCAGCAGAACAATGCACCTGGTGGTGGTCCCATGCCTAACCAGCCACCTAGCACCAATCAGAATAACCTTAATAACAACAACAGTGGGGGGAACACTCCAGGTAACAACCCCAATCCTCCATCCAACTCGACCCCCACTCCCAACACACAGTCTCCACTACCCCCTGGCCAAGCTCCACCTTCTGCTGGCCCAGGTTCTGGACCCCCAAAGTTGGGAGGGGGCATGGTGTTCCCTTGTGGCTTCTGTCTGTCAGAGGTTCATGACGACCAGGAGGCCATTCTGTGTGAGGCTTCATGTCAACGCTGGTTCCACAGAGACTGCACAGGCCTGACTGAACCAGCCTATGGACTGCTGACCAGGGAGAGTGCAGCAGTATGGGCTTGTGATTTCTGCCTCAAGACCAAGGAAATTCAAGCTGTGTATGTACGCCAGAGCCTTGGACAGCTGGTGGCTGCAAATGAGGGATGAGGTGTTGGGAATAAGGGAGGAAAGGAAGAGAAAAGAAGAAATAAGTAAATACATTGTGATCAATGATTTTGAGCCTTGAAATTGAACAGACAATATAACCTGGTGAAATGGAACAGGGTAGGGAATGTAGGGAAAGACATTAAACCCATGGAGAAAGTGAGTGGAAGACTAGGACTGCCTCTAATTCAATGTTACTTCCTGTGTTTAGTTGTTCTCACAAACCACATGAGCACTTTTAGGGCCCCTATTCCTGAATTATCAGGCAAACAAATTTTCAGCATAATTTTCAAGAATGCTATGACGGTGTTTATAGTCCACTGCAATCTCCACATTTTTCATCTCGTCATTTCATATCACTGGTTCAATTTGGCCAGAGTTCAGGGAAAAAAAATCTTTAAACTGCTCAGATCAGACACATGCAAATATGACAATAAAAGTGCACAAGAATTTATGTTGTATTTAAAACCAATTACTTAACATCTGCCTTTTGATTTGCCAGTCAATTGTTTCCAGCTGATATACCAGCAGAGCACTGACAACAACTCACTACCTCACAAATTTGACAGTTGACTGGTATAGATGCTTGGGCACTGGCTAATATCTAGTCTAAAATGAGGATTTCCCACACCACTTCTCACTTCCATTGTTTCCATTTCAGTGTATCCAAAGGAAACTAGAACCTTCACCTCTGAGATAAAATATGGACACATGTAGATAATGAATATTAGTTACTGTTGTGTCTTCTTGGGATACAGAAGAGTTGTGTAAAAGCAAAGACCCTGTTATTTCTACTTACTCAATTTCCAGGTTTTGTCTTAATATACATCCATTTACCCTTTTTATACAAGATTAAACACTGAGATTTCAGTGTTGATGGTTGGCTATAGGGAGTAGTGGTGTCATGACCATATCAATTGTGAATAGTCTTTGGATTGCATGTGAACCAATGCAGTGATTTGTCAGCCGTTTTTAATGTTCTTTTACTTTGTTTTTAAGGCCCCCTCTGGGCTGTGAAGTAGACCAAATAACAATGAAATCAAATATCAGCTTCTGTTGCTGTCATTGAGCAAGATGTTTGCTATTTTCTTGTTTCCACATTTCTGTCCAAGTTGCCTTTTCTTAGCAATTAACCCAGCCCCCTTCTTGGTACTGATGTCTATGCTTTCCAGTGTGCTTACTCTAGTGCCCTCTGTTGGCCAGGATGGTGCAGTAACGTTTGCGTTGGGCAAAAGTCAGGTAATGTTCTGAAAGCTAAATGTTTTTGTATGTGAACTTGGCTTTTTTAATTTGTAGCCTATTGTTGCATTAAACTGGGTTTGACAACCCACTAAACCAAGGCATGACATTTAAAGCAATGTTATTTTCAATGACAAACCTGGCATTTGATTAACTTGCAGGCATATGCATTGGTCTGTTTGTTCAAATGTAGGGTACAGTGGAGCTGGTGTAGAGAATTTCTTGCTCATTATCAAACTTCAACAATCATTAACAGGTTAACACTTTAGTACACTAACACTAATTTGCAGCAGATATCAGCATAGCACTGTTGCTGTAAATGTGTAGACAAGGCTTACATACACGCTGTATACACTTGGATAGATAGAAAGATAGAGGTCTCTCTTCAGTTGTACAAACAATTCCTTCTGAAGTTGGAGCAATGGAAACCAGTTGATGTTCATAACAGATGTTTGTCATAACATTCATTCCATGACTCCTAAACTTTTAGAGTAGATCAGTTCTGTTTGCTCATGTTCCTAACTTCATTGCTGCCATAGCAACAGTCAGCAATACTGATACATCATTCGGATGTCACTGAAAACTCCTTAATGAGCAAGTCTTCTCTTGTATTCTCCAATGTACAACTGATTGCATTTTTTGCAACAATTACTAACACATTTACTAACATAAATGTGTTTGCATTTCCAGGGTTTTGAAGTGTTTAAATATAGTATCATAGGATGATGAGTCAGACCCCAAAACAGAAAAATCTTAACAGTAGATTTTTTTTAATAGGGTAGCGCATCCACTTCTCACAAAATGTAAAATCAGTAAAGGCATCAAGTAGACCTCTATAGAAATTCCACAGCTATGAAAATATACACACATTTACATTTCTGGAGGAAGTCTTCATTCTCATTGCAAATTCATTAAAGCCATAGCTGTGCATCAGTTTTATAATAAGAATGTGAGTCTAAGTTAGTATTGGGGTGTTATTTAAATCAAAATTCTCAAGACTTTTTTTTTTTTTTTTGATGTTTATCATCATGCCAGGATTGCTGTACATTATGCATGTCACATTGCAGGGTGGAAGTTGGTCAGCTTGAAGGTGTGTAACACTTTCACAACACAAGGTGTCACAGTGCAGCTCTACAGATGTATGGGTGTAGATCTCTAATTAGAAAGCCAGAGACCACAGTGGCAAGAAATTGAGGAAGAAACCTTGGGAAGACCAAGAATCAAGCAAACATCCTTCATGGGCAGCCCAGCTTATGTACAATATGCTTTATCACATACTTCAAGTGGCCACTTCAGTGTAGTGGGAGTCTGCTATTCCAGTGGGTCCAGGGTGGTAGAGCTGCATTCTTTGGCTGGATGATCTGGCTTCCATAGAGATTTCTTCTGCCATCAACTTCGATGTTTTGTCATCAATGAGTTAATCTTGTTCAGTGTTTGCATCATCTTCACAGTAACATGCAAATAAAACAAACATGTCAGAGCTGTAAAGATGAACAACACAAACCGTCCGTATTCAATCAAAATGTATTTATATAGCAGTTTTCATAACAGTTGTTGCCACAAAGGTGCTTTACAAGTGTACGAGTCCAAACCCCCAGTGATCAAGCCAAGGACGACAGTGGCAAGGAAAAACTCTTAAGAGCATGAGGAAATAACCTTGAGAGGAACCAAAACTCAGGTGGGGAACCTATCTTCCTCTGGCTGACGCCGGTCACCATAGCAACAATTAGAGATACATAGACAAAGAAAAGATGGGAATGATAAATACTTTTCATCTTTGTGTGTATTTATATACATGTAATTCTTATTCAGTCCTAGACTTCTTGATGGTCGGGCCACAGATATACAGCCATAGCAGGGGAGACTTTGGTTTGGTGAGAGGGGCCAGGGCAGTGGGTTGATCCTGGGTTGGCCCAGGGTGGATAGCAGGAAAGCCTCGTCTCAGTATTTCTCGGGTAGAAGGGCAGCCATTTGGAAAAAGAAAAGAGGGCAATTAGCTCTGTATGGGACTATATGTGGGACAGGAAATTTTGACATTTCTAGAGCGTGGCAGCAACTTCGGCATTAAATTATTACAGCCTAAATAAAAGGGCAGAACCAGAAGGTAACACAGACTTAGGAGCATCCTGAGACTTGATTGGCATCAATTCACTACACTGTCAACAAACTTGAGTGATCACGTGTAGCAGAGGTGGGACCAAGTCAGTGTTTTGCAAGTCTCAAGTAAGTCCAAGTCTTTATACCTCAAGTCCCGAGTCAAGTCTCAAGCAAAGACACTCAAGTCAAGTCAAGTCTCGAGTCAAGACAGGCAATAGTCAAGTCAAGTCCCAAGTCTGAAACTTGGAATTTCAAGTCCTTTCGAGTCTTTTTTTTTTTTTTACCAATGTTGCAGGTATATTTTAAATGTAAATAATAGACATGCGTTCTTTTTTAAACCTGTATTCTCCTCAAATCTTGATAAAACATGTGCAAACACGAAGTATAAAAAAATTTAAATTACACCTCTTTATTGCACAGTTCAATTTGTTAAACTTAGCTGCAAAAATATTCATACTTTAAACTACAATTTTCCAGAAATAAATATTCTGTGAAAAAGTCATAAGTAGAACTCCATGTTCAAATAAAAAGTGCTGATATTTTCACAGTACAATACAAAGAACCTTAACAGCATTTTCCCTCTCTTCTCTTATCTGATTTCTTGGAGAACATGTGTGAGTGACACAAGACAAACAAATATAAGAACTGAACAATTAACAGGAATCTGCAACTTTAGACATTTCAGTAAACTATTCTGCATTGCATTTGCTGGCCAAAAGTCTGTATGTCATTTGTGCACGATGAATGATGTCCCCATAGCTGAAAACTCGCTCCACTTTTGTCAATATATTTTTTTCTCGACGTAGATGTCTTCAAATACACAATCCATGCTGAGATAGAACTGGATATTATGATGGTGACAGAGAGAGGCTCTCTTCCCCGAATTCAGATACAGAACCCAGGGTTGCCAACTCTCACGCATTGAGCGTGTGACACACGCATTTGACCGTCTTCACACGCTCTCACGCCACACATCCGATTTCTCACGCCGGAAAAAAATCTAGTTTATTTACCTCTGATCCACATCTATGATTCAATGAGTTACTAGTTCGCTCTGGCACCAACCACTGGCGATCGATCGATCGCAATATAATACTTAATTTGTGTCCATTTTACACCAAGCCCGGTAAAAATTTACGTTCGCCAACCCCCCATTTGATTGGTTGTGCTGCAGCTCATGCACACACACACGTACAGAGTGTGCAAAAGCAGAGGACTGGTCTGCGTCAGAAGGACGGAAATGAAATTAATGGGGCGCACTTTATAAATATTAATATGCGTTTTAAAATTTAGATTTGGGGTAAAAAAAATCAAGTCTTTGCAAGTAAACAGGTTCAAGTCCAATTCAAGTCCCAAGTTATTGGTGTAAAAGTCCAAGTCAAGTCTAAGTCTCTGAATATTTTTTCAAGTCAAGTCAAAAGTCTTAATATTAATGACTCGAGTCTGACTCGAGTCCAAGTCATGTGACTCGAGTCCCCACCTCTGACGTGTAGTGACAGGATGACAGCACCAGTGCTCCAATTTACCATAAAACCCTTTTGTCCATGAACCCCTGGACTTGTAACCTTTATCTAAGGGGGCATGTTAATTACCAAATGCTATAGTAAATAAGTACGTTTTCAGCCTAGACTTAAAGGTTGAGACTGTCAGAGTCCCGGACACATTCTGGAATGTAAGAAAAGGCTCTTCCCCCTTCTGTTACCTTAATTGTTGGAACTACACTGCTAAAAAAATAAAGAACACAAATACTAAAACACATCCTAGATCTCAATGAATAAAATATTCCAGTTGAAAATTCCTTTTTTATTACATAGTGGAATGTGCTGAGAACAAAATAACCCATTGAGTCCCCATGGAGGTCTGGATTTGGAATCATACTCAAAATCAAAGTGGAAAATCAAATGACAGGCTGATCAAACTACAGTGGGAATTCCTCAAGACAAGTTAAAATGAGGCTCAGTAGTGTTTGTGGCCTCCACGTGCCTGTATGACCTCCAACAACGCCTGGGCATGCTCCTGATGAAGCGGTGGATGTTCTGAGGAATCTCCTCCCAGACCTGGATTGAAGTGTCAGCCAACTCCTGGACAGTCTGTGGTGCAACGTGGCGTTGGTGGATGGAACGAGACATGATGTCCCAGATGTGCTTGATTGGATTCAGGTCTGGGGAACGGGCAGGCCAGTCCATAGCATTAATGACTTCATCATGCAGGAGCTGCTGCCACACTTCAGCCACATGAGGCCTATCATTGTCATGCATCAGAAGGAACCCAGGGCCCACTGCACCAGCATTTGGTCTCACAATGGATCTGAGGATCTCATCCCAGTACCCAATGGCAGTCAGGGTACCTCTGGCTAGCACATGGAGGTCTTTGCGGCCCTCCAAAGAAATGCCTCCCCACACCATTAATGACCCACTGCCAAACTGGTTATGCTGGAGGATGTTGCAGGCAGCATTCTCCATGGCATCTCCAGTCTCCATCACGTGTGTCACATGTGAAACCTGCTCTCATCCACGAAGAGCACAGGACGCCAATGGCTAATCTGCCAATCGCACTGCACAGTGTTGGGCTGTAAGCACAAGCCCCACTTGTGGATGTCGGGCCCTCATACCACCATCATGGAGTCTGTTTCTGACAGTTTGAGCAGAAACATGGATATTAGTGGCCTGCTGGAGGTCATTTTGCAGGGCTCTGGCACTGCTCCTCCTGTTCTTCCTTGCACAAAGGAGGAGGTAGCAGTCCTGGTGCTGGGTTGTTGCTCTCCTACGGTCCCCTCCATGTCTCATGGTGTACTGGCCTGTCTCCTGGTATCTGCTCCTTGCGCTGGACACTGTGCTGACAGACACAACAAACCTTGCTAATTGCCTCTAAATGTCTAACTGTTGTCACAATAAGTGTTGCTTCCTAACTGAACAGGTTGGTTTCACAGAAGTGTGGTTGACTTGGAGTTACATTGTGTTGTTTACGTGTTCCCTTTATTTTTTAGAGCAGTGTAATAAGAGGCCAGCACCCTGTGATCTTAGTGTGTGTGGGGGTTCATAATTGGAGATAAGTTCTTGGATGTAATCAGGAGCAAGCCCATGCAGTGCTTTGTAGGTCAGTAGACCGGGCTAATATGATCAAATTTTCTAGCTTTAATTAGAACACTGGCTGCTTCATTTTGAATTACTTAAAGTTTATTTAGATTCCTATTTGAGTATCCTGACAGTAATGAGTTACAGTAGTCTAATCTGGAGCTAACAAAGGCATGCACTAATTTTTCTGCATCATGCTGGGATAATGCATTTCTTAGCTTGGCAATGTTATGGAGATGTAGAAACATTATCCTAGTAGTATTATTTATGTATTTATCAAATGATAGGTCAGAGTTAAATATAACACTGAGATGTTTGGCTAATGAGCCAGGTCTCATGGGGTAGTCTGCAAGATTTAGCATTAGATCTTGTATTTTCTGTCTTGCAGCCTTTGGGCCCAGAAGGAGAACCTCTGTTTTGTTACCATTAAAGTGGAAGACATCCAGCATTTAACATATCTTACGCAGGCCTCAATTTTCCCTAATCTGGATTTGTCATCAAATTTGGCACATGACATGGTTTGACACCATGTTTGTTTATAACAATGCCCAATGGTAGCATATATAATGTAAATAATAGTGGTCCTAAGATGAAGCCTTGCATGACTTCATATTTCACTTTTGTGCATTTGGAGGGAATATTATTGAGTTCTACAAAGATTGGGTAAGTAAGAATCAAACCATAAAAAGGCAATACCTGAGATTCCAGTTTTCTAACCTTTCTAGCAGGATCCTGTGATCTATTGTGTTGAAAGCTGCACACAGATAGAGAAGCACTAATAGAGATACATAGCCTTCATCTGAGACAAGAAGGAGATAAGTTGTTACTTTAACTAGGGTTGTTTCAGTAATATGGTTGGGCCTAAATCCAGAATGGAACTTTTCAAATGTGATTCCTATGCAGATATAAGCATAATTGTTGGGCCACAGCTTTTTCTATGATCTTTGTTATAAATGATAGGTTCAAATGAGTCTATAACTAGACAGTACAGTTGGATCAAGATTTGGTTTCTTGATGAGAGGTTTAATGACCAATAGTTTTCAGGTTTTGGTCATGTGACCTGTGATAATGAATTGTTTTTATATACCTCCACTTTATATCTCAAGTGGAGGTATATAAAAAACTAAAGCCTTTTGGGTAATTTTCTCTGTTGAATAAGCCAAAGGTGACAGTGGCACGGCAAAACTCCCTAAGAACATGAGGAAGAGTCCGTGAGAGGAGGGACCCCCCCTAACCCTCTGGGTGACAGCACAACAGGAACAAAATAAAGGCCAATATATTTTTGTTCATAGAAGTCCTGTTCAATGTAAGTGTGAAACCCAGTCGACACAGGGATCATATAAGTGATCCTAAAAAGCTATAAAAATAAATTTGACTTGATTTGATGGCTAGCATCTTGAGTGTTCTTGATATTCAGTGGTTAGAACCTAGCAAACATGGGCCACAGAGTAATGGGGGCCCAAGGGGATGCAAATCCGGTAAGCTTCAGTGCTACTGTTGTGCAAATTGCTAAAATGTTTATGTAGTCTATAATAGAAAAGTACACAAATTGCATTGCAGGTTACTGTGTATGGGGCTGCATAGTTGGAAACCAGTTACAGTGCCCATGCTGACTAGTCCAGCACTGAAAGCACCTATAATGGGCATGTGGGCATCAAACTAGACGATGGAGCAATGGAAGAAGGAGACCTGGTCTGATGAATTGCAGTTTCTTATTCTTCATGTGAATAGCCAGATGAGTGTGTATATTTCTTACCTAGGAAAGAGGTGGCACCAGGATACACTATGGGTAGAAGGGAAGTTGATGCATTGTGATGCTCTGAGCAACATCCTGCTGGGAATCCTCTGGTCCTGACAATCGTGAAATTACTTTGACACATACTTACCTAAACATTGTTGCAGACCAAGAACACCCTTTCATGGTGTCTGTATTCCCGAATGGCACTAGTCTCTTTCAGAACCATTAGAGAATCATTAAAAACATTTAAAAGTGATACTATAGCTTCTGGAGCTTATAGTGACTAAGATGATCACAAGCTCCCTGGTTTAGCTGTCATATTCCATGTACTCATTCCTACTGCAATTTAATTTATAACACCAATATGGAAATTCTGGCAGTGCACTGTGGGAGGCTTTGCATGGTGACCTTTCAAAAGTAGCTGTCCCTAACATTCTGCAAAACCAATGCCAAATGAAAAAGGTCCCCTGCCATTTAACAACATTTAGTTTAGTTTAAAGGTATTTTCCGAAGAATAGCACAAATAAATAAGACAGAACTTAACAATAACTTAATCCAAACTCAGGGATTGTCTTTGTTTATATGTATAGTTTTGTCGTTACGTTTTAGTCCTGGTTCACTTAGCGGTCACGCTGACATTTACCATCAACCCAAAAAATGTAAATAAAAGTCATATTGCATTCTGTAAAATGACAAAAGTCATGATACATTCTGATTAAACAGCCTTTGTTATGTATATTGTACTGCAATAATTTGACTGCAACTAAACAAGCAGATCTCTATGCTGGAGTAAATGCCCTTGTGGGGTTTGTGTATGTGGGGGTAGGATCTTAACCAGCTGAAAAATCAGAAAGAGCAGGCAGAGTGTAGTAAGCAGGCAACACAGTGCAAAGACTTCAACCACTGCACAAAATGCATTTTGATGCCATTTTCTTTGGCACAATGCAGATAGGGTCCATAGACCAAATGTTTAAAAGGCATTTTGGCTCCTCAATGCTCCATGTTTGCTCTCTTCTCATTTTTGCTGCCATTCTATCACCTTACATGGTGCTATGGTTTGCGTCTTGCTGAAAGGGTCTTGACCTGCTTATCACAACCTAAGTCCTGAGATTTCTTATGTGGCATTAATACTCTGTTCATTTATTTTTTGTAGTGTATTTGTAGTATCCTAGTTTGATGCAAGACTAACACCAATATAATTAATGTATTTGATTTAACATAACCCATTACCATTTAGAAATTGAGTACTGTTGAAAGAATTACACTGTTCCTCACCACTCGAAACTTGAGTGCCAATATTTCAAAGAAATAATAACTCTAATAAATGCATCTAACAAATATGGTGACTGTTGGTTTGATGGTGAAGACTGGTTTAAATTTAAAGTTTAAATTTAAACTTTAAAATGATAAAGATATGTTCTAAAAATATTCTTTTGTAACATTAAGAGCGATTAATATGGTGAATAGTGACTCGTTATGATTCTTGTAGATTATTAACTAATCTAGCCTAATTACCAAAACTTCTGGCACCTTTAAAAAATCCTCACTGGTCCAGACAACTGCAAACCAACCCTATGAATTCAACTTATGCCGTGTTCCTGTTTGACTAACTGTAAGCTCTGAACTAATAAGATCATTACGTTTCTTATGATCTTATGATGCTTAACTTATGTCACCCTAGGTTATGTATAGATAAAAAATGGCAGTATGACATATGGCCTCAGGCTATAGCTGAAATAGGGAGATGTGTTGTCTTTAGTAACCTTTTACTTAGCATATATCTTAAACCAGAAAGTATATGTCAAGTTTAAATTGTCGTTACATCACTTTGAAATAAAAAAACGGGTACACGAAAAGAGCGTTTAGTGGATTAATACTGAAATGTTTGTATTAGAGTGGCATTGGCCATTAGCCAATAACTTGTGCGTACACGCAGTCTTTGAAAAATGTATAGCCAATGGGGAATTTCGTGAGGCGGGTTAAAAGATAGCTTACGCAAATGCAACAGGTTGTCCTAGAGTTCTTTTTCTTGGATTGACATCGGGGTGCATGAACTCTCCATCCTCTTTCAAGAAGAACATTTTCAATTGACATGTTGAAACATTAAAGGGGAACTTGACTCCGTCACTGGTCGCCATTACTTGAAGACTGGGATAGCTTTGTTTTTCCGGTAAGCAAATGGAACGCGACTGTTTACTTAGCACGGTTTACGTGGTCTCGTCTGTGTTTGCACCTGGTAACACGTCCAAACTAAAACTCATCTTTACTCTAGACACTAGATCGTAATTTAAGAACTCCTTTAAACTCTGAGTTACATCTACCTTACGTGTATTTGCTGATCGACTGACCACCTGTTGCTTTGAGGATGTCTTTCCAGTAGCTTTTTCCAGTGAAAATGAAAATACTCCGCTTTGGGGTTCAGAACAGCGCGGCTTTATTGTTTAAAGTCTAACAACCCATTAAACATTGAACTACAGCTGTAACGTAAAGTAATGTTTTGAAAATGATAACCCACTGACAAGGACATATGACAATATTAACTCATTTGTTTAGGCCAGTGAAATTACGTGTTTAAAGTTGACCGTCTGCAGCCAGTACATACAATCATATAGTCACGTAGAATTACAATCAGGTCTATTTTATAACACATTTAGTCCATTAAAACTGTCGCACGGGAGTAGTAATGTTTAAAACATCTTTTTAAAGCTGTTGTGAATAAGCTAGTGTTTCACTCTTACTCTTGGTTAAGGCTCAAACAAGCATTGAGTTTCGCTCCCACCGATACTGACGGACCTGCTGGATTGGTATGACGCAATTAAATTGTAGTGTTTTGGAAAAGTCTTTTCGAGGACGTATAGTTTTCTTCTAAGCCATATAACATTTTCTTTGGAAGCTCATAGTTGTTTCTGTATTTCAAAGATATTGATTTTAGCTTGCACATTTGTTGCTGAAAGTGGTTATTATTTAGGCTACTTTCTTTTCATAGAATGCATTTTAAACAGTTGCATTCGCTGAACTGAGACAGCTTTGCTGAAGAATAGAATTGTAAACCATTTTGACATGCACTTAATTACTGCTATATTTTAAAATAGTTGCATAAGCCGAGTTGGTTAAAACGCCACGGTTGGTTGGTTGGTTTTATATACACATATAAAGAACACAATTTGAGTTGTTTAGATGGGTTTTTAAAGTAGCAGTAGTGTTGCTGACTCTCCAAATAGGTTTTATATGCAAAGCAAGATTTTCGTAAAATACCCTTACGTTGCATTTGATATAAATGAAAAACTAAAATTCACAGTGCTCACAATGAATTGCTCCTACAGGTGTAAAATGCCTAGTGGACCTAATACGATAATTGAGAGCAGCATCAGAGACAGTGTATCACAGTATTGTGACTTTTTACAGTTGCCCTCACTAGGTAATGGTATTGTAATGTTAATCAGAAGATTATATAGTTTACACCTGTGAATATTGGAAGGACAAATGAGTCTGCTTTGTTTAGACTACTCATTCAATACATGTCCACAGGCCTGAACTTGATTCTGTGTTTTTTATGTCAGATGTGAATGCTAAACGCTCTGAACAGAAACAGTACTAAACATATCAGAAATATTAGACTCAACAAGGAATCAGGCATTTGCAGGAAAGTCTTTGGAGGAAAGACAGGAAAGACATTTGCAGGAAAAATGGTTCTTGGTAAAAAAGTCTAATCCCAGTGTCATATTCACAAACAAAAGTTTATTATATCGTTATGGTATCTATCGTTGACAGTGGAGAAAATAGACCACAGAGAATATAAAAGGAACAAAGTTAGGCAAAGGCATGAGGCTCTAAGGTGCACTGAGACAAAACGTGGTTGTTTAGACCTGTAGATCAACACACAACGTGTTTTGTTTGTAAGGGGGGGGGGGGGGGGGTGGGGGCTTGAGACTTGATGTTCCTGTCCAATGACATTCCTTCTGATGATGACATATCTGGTGCAAGGACTGTGAGACCAGGGTGGTGAAAGTCTGATGAAGGCTAATGTAAAAGGATAACATTTTGTAGCCATATCAACGACTGTATTAAAAGTAAATACCAACTGGGCTATTCAAGAAACCTGAACAGATATTCCCAAAGGTTTGAAAAGACAGATCTTATAAAATCACAGATGGACCAGCAACACAAGCTAGGGTAACTCTCCCATTAAAAAAGATCATGAGATTGGCACAGAGCGGCCAATCAGGTGGCAGCTAATGTATTCAAAACAAGAGGCAAATTCAGTTTCTGGAGGGAAAATATACCACGTCAGCTTTACATATTTCACTACCTTTTACTTTTTATGCAATTGGGTGCAAGTGTTCATTATCAACAAATGTGTGGTGTTAAAGAGACTTTAAATTGTGACTATGATCTTGTATGCTTAATACTGTGATTCCTGCTGATATTTAGATGAACTGCATAGTTTAGCATTGTGTTTGGAGATTTGGAAATAACATTTGGAGACTGGGGAATCTGCTGATATCCAGGATGAATGGATGTGATCTTTGCTTGTATGCTTTTAGGAACATGTCCTTTCACACACTGTCCATCCTCTTTTAGGACACTGTGCCACTTTTCTAATTGTCTTCCTTGAACTCATGCAGCGGTATATGTCTAATGAGAATGTCTGGAATTCTGACTATGTGCAGAAGACAATGGCTAACTGTGAGGCTGATGGGCACCAACACTACAGAAAGCACCCTGGTGAAATGCTACAGCCTTCCTCCCCACCAACAGTTGGTTACTAATTGACAGCCAAATGAATCGATTTGGAAATACCTGTGAGGTATTTCAGCAAATGCCTTGGTCTCTGTGAAGGCCATTGTAACTGTAGTCTCAGAGCAAATGCTGACAGGGGTAAGCACACACACAAACGCACATGCATGCATCAAGGACAGAGGTCAGGTTGCAAAAAACAAGTGTAATGGGAAGAGTAGATAGGGTGTGTGTGTTGTTTGGAGGGGGGTTGCTGTATTCAAGACCCCCAGTGCATAACAACAAACATGTTCTGCTCCGATGCTTTAGGTCAGCAAGTATTTCCCAATTTCCCAGGCATTCTACACCTAAGCTGCAGTCAAGAAACTGACCTGGGGAACATCCCAGAACCTGATCTGACCCGCTGCTACGCCCCCCCCCCCCCCCTCTCTCTCTCCCTCTCTCCCTCCCAACAGACATAATGAAGTTGAATATTCATCAGTAGCTGTTGGTTAACCCAGTAGTTGGATTTGTAGCCAAACCATCATATACACACCAGTGACTCCATTTGGGGATATTTTTGAATAAAGTGATTTGACAAAGAACAGCTTAATACATGAAGTGTGTGTGTGTGAGAAAAATAATTGATATTTTTGCTTAGCTGCAGCAAGAATGTAAATCATTTCATGATTGTTCTTCAGGGAAGTGCTTTCTTCAAAAGAGCCTCATATTCCAATTGAGATTAATGAAATGAATAATGAATTTGAAAATGAATTGAGTGATATTTTGTAAAATGTGTGTGCCTGCGTTTTAAAGATGCATTTATTCTGAATCTGAAACAAAATCTGAGTATCAAAAAACATAGGAATAGAAAGAGGGTATGATTCTTCATAACCAATCACCTATCATTGGTCTCTTCCATGACAGATACCAGTCTGGGAGGGTCAGGGTTAAAACCTGATTCTGCTTCTTCTTCCTGCGAAGACAGTCGCTGAATCTTCTTGAACTGCTGCCTGTGCAGAGTTGTAGAGGATCACCACACTAGGAGAGAAAGTGCTAACTGCTGAGCGCAGTTCCATGCTGCTGCTTTTTTTTTATGGCCCTATAGGCATCTTTTGACTAGCTGGCATTGCAGGAAAAGAGGACTCCTTCCCACCCACTAGAACAGTAGTCGTAATGCTCAAACGTGTGCAGCAGATGGCTTCCACTGAGAACTGGATGTAAAAGAATCCTGTTTGCAGTGTTGTTGATTTCAATTTTCCATAGTTGCTTTTTGGCTTCAGTTATGCTACTTCATAGCAAGAATTCATTCCCATTTGTGTCTCGTCTTTTTGAGTCTGGGTGATGCTGGTATGCTGACTACTGAGACGGAGGGGAAAAAAATGTTTGCATTGCGTTGTTCCTGTGCTGCATTTTGGAACTGAAAGGAGGGGTCTGTTCAGTCTCATATTCCAAGGGGATCAGTTTACGTTAGTTTTCTGCTCGTTCTTTGGGTATTTAAAGTGGCCGTAGTCTCAAAAACATGGCCCTAAACAAGTGTGCCTTTAAGTTGAGTCAGTCTTGCATGTAGCCTGCGTTATCTGGGACTGAATAAGAACAGCCTCCACCCACCTACAATGGCACTGAGTTTTGTCTAATTGGAAAATCTTGTCTTCACAGCTGGCCACAATGAGCTCCCTCTCAGCGGACAGAAAGCCTCCACTGGACTACGGTGTCCAGATCCGCTTCATCAAGGACCTGGACGATACGGGCGGAGGCTACGTGGAGAGGAGTCGGGGTGTTGGAGGAAGCGCTGGAGGTGGCGGAACCCCACCGTCCTCCAAGTACGGAGTAGCAGTGAGAGTTCAGGGCATCTCGGGGCAACCCTACGTGGTGTTGAAGGATGGGGAGAAAGGGGACTCTTATGGGGTACAGCTAAAGACACAGCCCCAGGCCCAGATGCCAGCCAGTGGACATTCTTCCCCATTCAGCAGCATTCCGCGAGGGCAGAGAGATGGAAGCCAAACTCCCAAGGACCCTTATGGACCATTTGGGCAAATGGGTTCATCTGCTGAAGAAAATGTTGCAGAGTTTGGGAGCCCTTTGAGAAGACCACCTGGTGATGGACAAGCAGGGAGTCACGGGGAGGGCGAGGGAGGTGCAGTAGAACGCCCCGCTTCAACTCCTCCAGCCTGTGGTTTGGAGAAGCAAGACCTTGGAGGCCTGAACGAAGCAGGGCTGAGGCGGGTTGGCCAGATTGGTAATACTGGAGCAGGTTTGAATGGGACTGGAAAGCAGCCTACATCAGCAGGGGCTTTTCCTGAGTCTCCAGCATATGCTGAGCCACCAGGTGAAGCCATTGACACCAAATCATTAGCTCCCATTAATAAACTCATCAGTAAGTTCAATAGCAGTAGCCCAAGCAATGGCACTTCTGGCATGCCTAACCAGACTAGAGGCCGCTCTGGAGTTCGAACACGTCTACAGTTTGAAGAGCGAACGCGTTCTCGCAGCTTGGATTCCCGCAAGGAGGGGCGAGAAGATCCTCCACCACCATCTCCAACTATAAACCGATATGCTCCCACTGCGGCCACCAAACTGACTTCCACCCTCAGCTCCCCTATACCCACAACCTCCAGCAGTCTTGGGCGGAGTTCTGCATCTGTGGCCAAGGTGCCTGCGGTTCCTGTGTCAAAGCCGCCTACGTTCAGTCAATCACCAAAGACGTTTGTTCTCATGGAAACAGCACCTTCCATATCAAAGAAGCAGGTATGTGTTAATGTAGGTTGTAGACAGAAGTATTTGAAGTGTTTTTGAAGAATTTCCTGAAGCTACATCACTGGCCATCACCCCACATATCCCCTAGCTGGCAGGCAGTATGGGTCTGCTATACTCCATGGTCCTTAGATCACATCATGGCCTTTCTCACCTTTTAGCACCTTCAAAGTATTCCAAAATAAAATGGACAGAATGTAATTGGGTTAAATATTTAAATATGTCTTGGCTTATATTCTTGCAAATGTGTAAACATTAAAATATAATCAGCAATATTTTGTTTTTAAAATATTTTTTGGTTTGTATATATTTGATTCATTCTGTAACTAGGCAACTAACTTTAAACAGTTGTTGGGCACTGCCAATGTTCTGTTAACACTATGGACAGAACGAATTACACTAATCTGCTACCATGGCAGAGAATATCTAGATACCCTGCTAACCGCTGACAGCAACCCCCTTGTCCTGACCCTGTTATAAGTTCAAGTACAGGTGGCAACCCCAGAAAGAACTTCCTTTTAAACTTTAATAACCGAGTTCCGTGTATGCCATATGCCATCTACGGGTGGAAGTTCCTAAGAACTGTTTGGATTGAAAAGGTAATGGACTTCCCCAAAGACCATGGGCTGTCTCCAGCTGCTTTAATGAAGACACTATTATAGTGATGCACTATTATAGTGAACATGCAATGCGCTAGCACCCATGAAGTGTCTGCTCTCCTGTTTTAGATGGCACCTGAACGTCTGAAGAGCCAAAGTCAAAATACCAATTCAGTGAGTGGTGAGGAAGATCAGCTCAAACAAGCCATTTACAACATCCTACAAGAAGGGTAAATTAGTTATATTTTCCTTTAGGACAAATAAGTTTTTATAACAAATGGAGTCTTGTCTGTACAGTAAATTACTATGTTGTAATGTACCTCTCCATCACAGTTAATTTACCACTTTCAACTGGGCCAAGACTTAAAAAAATTATTTTATTATTTTTTTAAAGATGGCGTATCCTTTTGAGAAAATGTTTGGCTCAATATGTTATTCATTTCTCCTTTGTCTACCTCTCCCCATCAGGTCTTCTGAGAGCGACGCATTCCTGAGGCGCAAGGCCAGTCTCATTCAGGAGTGCCTCAGTGGGGTGAAGGTTAGCATGCTCACATTCACCTGAGTCATTGGCATTCTCCAGAGCTCAGTGGAACTGGGCCACTTTTGTCAGCATGCGTGAAAGAGGACACTACAAGAATAGCAGCATGTCTCAGTGGTTGTGTCTCTGTGTGTGAGTGAACGTCTGTGTGTGTGTGTGTGTGTGTGTTTCGTGTGAATGTTCTTGTGGTATTTCTGCACTATTTGTTTTCATAAACCCTCCTGTATACAGATCATCTCGCTACTGTAGCTTGGCAACAGCTGTCCTAATGAGGAAAGCTGATTAGGGGCTGGTTTAGAGTCCTTGTGCTACATCAATAATAGAGTTAGACCAGGAGCACATACTGGTTATCATCCATGCTGCTGTTCTCATGTGTGCATCTTGCAGTATTAATGACTTTGTGATTGCTGTCCTGTGTTCTGGTTCTGAAGCACTGGGTGTTCATTCAGGCATAGAAAAATGAGGCTCATAATGAGGTGAATTAGCACAGCGAATATAAGACATCACATGGGCGTTTTCATGAGACAGGCTTTCATCTCGTCAGTTATCCGTTAAATCGTTGTTTCTCTATACATAGTTAGTCTGTTCAAGAGTAAAATGTACAAGAGCAAAGTGACAGGAGTGTGTTCCATCTGCCCACATGGACTTCTGCATGCCAGCCTCTCTCGCTGCGGGTGGCACCTCTCATGGTCTTGGCCTCCTCCGTCCTGCAGGCATGGCTCTGTGCTGCTTTTGTGGGGGTTGAGACCTACAGCAGAATGCACTTCTAGATGACATAATCCTGGTTCAAACCGAGCGTGGACGTGGACCCGCCGTAAGGCGCACGGCCCAGTGTGACGTAGTTAAGAGTAGATGGTTGGGCTGAGGGATCGCAGTAAAGGCCCGTGAATGAGGGGGCATGCTGCTCGAGAACCGTGACGCCGTCTGTTTGGTGATGGAGGCACGCCTTAACCGTACAGTCCTTCTGACTGTTTAAAACAACAAGCGCTTTCTAACCAGCTGCATGATGTTTAACAGTGTGTGTGTGTGTGTGTCTGTGTGTGTGTGTGTGTTTACATTGGGGTATTCGTCTCTTGTTCCTCATTCACTGTGTGGGCGAGAGTAGTTTTAGGCTTCCTACTTGAGTAGCTTTGCCCAACAGTGCCACCACAGTTCTGGGGTTAAAGTACATGCTTGCCAGGAACCGCAGCACCTGTGACCGTGGAGCAGAGTGAAGGTCTGAAGCCATGGTGGGAGGCCTTAACTCTTTGGGCTGGTTTTGCCCCTGAATGAAGAACCATGTTAACTTTTTTAGAATGTGCAAAAAATGTGCTACTTTCACAAAGCCTGATACATTTCCTTTGTATTCTAACAGTCTACAGTTTGTCTGATAGACAAAAGGCAATGCGTGAAGGTTAGCTGTTGGGTGATTACTTGTAATTAACACATAAAATCTGTAACATTTTTAAATATTACTTTTTAAGAAGTGGAGACACAATTAATCACTGTGGCCAGTGATGTTGAAGTATATAGTAACTCCGCTGCTTCTAGCAGTCTGATAGATGTTCATGTTTTATGTGTGATACGTCCTGATGCAGACCTCATTTCACTGTATGGTAGTTTTTGACTGCTACTTGCATGATAATATTAAATTGCAAGAAACAGTTTGGGCCCAGAGATTTGTCATTCGAGTACTGTAGTGCTAGGCTGTTAACAGCTTACATTAACTGATTATGTAATGGCTTCTTTAGCTTAGCTTAACCACCCTCTGTGAGTGTAACGATCTTCAGTTACACTTCCTTAATATTCTCTCATTGTTTCATTTTATTTTAATTTTTTAGCAGTAATTTCTTTGCAGTCAGTGTACATACCTCATAATTTTTTGCTTCACATCAGGTTTTTTAAAATGATTATTATTGGATAAAAAATTGACAAAACAATTGAGCGATGCTTTTCAGCAGCACATGATCCTGCTGCAAAACAGGTGCACAGTGGTCAAATGTGGTTGCTATGACAGCAGTGGCAACAGAACATACATCTGCAGTGTAGGATCTGCCCAGCCAGCTGTCCCCGCTGAAACCGTAGAGATGACCAGGGTGTAATCGAGAGGCAGCTGACTGAATTATGCATGTATGTTCATGCATGCTCCAGAACATTTATTAGATATAATAGCAGCTATGAGACTTTATACAACCCGTATACTTTATACTAGAATAATATTCAAATTACTGTATTATATTCACAAATACTGCACCTGTTTTTGTCCATGGAAGCATCTTTGGTTTCTTCCTATGTGTCATTTTTATATTTAGTTTAATGCATGATTTTGTGATACTAAATGGACTGTGGTGTGAATATTGAAAAGAATGGTGGGTGTGTGTATGTGTGTTCAGCAGTCAACACTGGGTGAGAGTGGTGTGAAGACTGTGCCAGACCAGTCCGAGAGGAAGAACAAACAGCTACAGCAGCAGCTGGACCAGATCAAGAGAGAACTGCTGCATGGCCAGGAGCAGTAAGAGCACAGACTTGGGTGGGGAGGTGTGTGGAGGTGGGGAGGTGTGTGGAGGTGGGTGGCATGTGTGTGTCTATGTGCACACTCTTTAGAAACTCCTCAGAAATGGTTTGTTTAATGATATATCACTTAGTTTCAGCTATTTCATCGAAATTATGAATGTTATTAACAATATTTGTATAACATATTACTATTTGTGTAGCATTTTTCTTAAAATTGTTCATCCACTACAAGTGTGTGATGTTCTGGTGTGTTCAGACTGGTGGAGCTGCGCGTGGAGAAGGAGGAGGCGGAGTCTCGTTTACATCAGCAGGAGGATGAGCTGGCTCGACTGCAGGAGCAGCTCAGGAGAGTGTCGGAGAACCCGCCTCAGACGGACACTCTGCACACGGTACACTCACACACTCACACACACACACACACACACACACACACACACACACACACAAACACACACCCCACATACCCACAAAACAGCACATGGATCACTACAGACGTCAGAAGAAATGCCCAGCAATTGGACTATATTTGTTGCATGCAATTATTTCATAATCCAGATTTCTCCTTAATATCCTCATGCATTGAACTGAGAAAAGTGAATGATAAGCAGACCGCTGTACACAGACGTGCAGCTGATGTGCAGAGTGATGTTACAGATGCCTTGTGTCACTGAGCATTGTGTGCACGTCGGCAGGACTTGATGGCGATTCGGGCAGAGCTGACCGAGGCAGTGATGCTGCGTCAGAAGCAGGAGGAGCTCCTGCGAATGAGGGAGAGGGAGCTCACCGCCCTGAAGGGGGCGCTGAAGGATGAGGTGGCCTCTCATGACCGAGAGATGGAGGCGCTGCGAGAGCAGTATAGGCAAGATATGGAGGCTCTCCAGCAGAGCATGGAACATGTGTCACAGGTATAGCTGCACATACACCGTCCTGTCCAGTCCACAGTGTTCACTTTATTTAAAATCTATACAGTGCACTCACGAGTCAGGTTAGTTCTGTTCTTGAGTTGTGGATTGTAGTAAAATGAAAGGATAAGGGCTGGTGTAGATCACCACGCTGCACTGCGTTCTTCCCCATCTCTCTTAGTCCCAGCAGGAGATCGAGGAGGAGCGGCAGAAGGTGAATGCCTCCATTCTGGCCCTGGAGGACGAGTTGGACAGCTACAAAGAACAGGGCGACCAGTGGAGGTCTCAGATGACCTCCGTCAAACAAGAGTGAGTCCCCGCGCTGCACAAACACCACGTGTTGGAGTGTTGGAGTAGCTGGGAGGACCCTTCAGCGGGGGAAGTGGGGGAAAATGGCAGCAAGCACACGGTGTTGGGTAGATGCTACAAGGAATGCTCAGGTTCCTCATCACGAGCCCAACTGCTGCTGTTTATTTGGTATGGTAGCAAATAAAGGGGAACAAAACCTCCACATGTCTTGCAAGTCTTGCAAGACTGGTCTTGCAATCACACAAATTATTGTACCATATGTTAACTGGGTGCCATATATACATATACAATTTGAGGTTCATACTGACAGGGCAGTATGTGTTCAGCTAGTAAAGTGTGTTGCAAAGTGTCTGGCTTCACGTACACATACTATCCTCACCCAAAGTTCAGCCTAATGTTTATTAAAGGTGTAGTGGGTATTTTCCCTTATTAGGATTGTGTATAAATGTTATCATATGTACACACAACTGACTGGTAGGGCACTTCCTGTGTATTAGTCACTGTTGTCTATCCTTTGAAGAGAGACGGTCCGAGCTGTCAGATATTGGGTTTACTTCATGTGTGTTAACATTTGAGCTCTGTTCCGTTCGTTCTCAACACAAACATGTTTTTGTAGTCTGATGCTGCTATGAGAGAGTGGTTTTAATTGTTTGTAGTAATAATGCTGTTTATATCCCAAAAATCTTAAGTAGGCAGCTTTTCAGACCCAGATTATTTGATTTCTCTAAAGGGGATTCTGTTCGAATTTACATTCCCTCCGTTGACTGGGGCAAGATGAAGCTGTTTGAATAATGGCCAGTCTAAAATCTGAAAGCTTTATAATAAAATGTGGCTTCTATGCCTATGAAAGCAGCCTATGAAAAGGAGAATAATATGGCAAAATATTCCTACCAATATGGCAGTCCCAGAAGGCATTTTTCTAAAATGTTTGAGAGTGAATAAACCATCAAACATTAGTGTTTCAGCTCTGTGGGAATTGGCCTTAATTTCCTATCCAGTAATTTCAGGTGTCTCTTGTGTTGTGTGGTTATTTTCTGTTTTTTAATTGAATGTATCATGGTGTTTGTTGTCTAATGCATGACTAATGCCCCTGTGGTTTCTGTTTGCCAGGCGAGGGCAGCACAGCGCGTTTCAAAAGTGAGATCTGTAGATTCACTGAAGGGCCTGACTGCCTTACAGAAGCAATACATACAATACAATATTTTCTTATTTAGCTTCTAACTTTGACCAGTGCAGCACGTGTCTGCTTTTCTGCTAGTCACATTGACCAAAGTAGTTGAATCACCAGAAATATTACTTGGTATATGGAACTCTTTCATGTGTAATATATTTTCAAGGAAAATGCTATGTATTGCTCCTTTAACAAAGATAATAATGCAACCTTTGACCGTTGAAGGTCTTTTGATTTTATTAAAGGTTGTGATATTAGTTTGTTTGAGTTTTAATATGGTTTGAATGAATCTGGCCTTTCTTATTAATGCTTCTATCACATAACTATTTAGCATTTTGGGTTTTGACAAAAAATAACTGAATCAATTAAAATCAAAGTGATTACTGAAGTCTTGAATTATAATCACATAAATGTAATCAAAATTAAATGATCACTATTGATTACCACTAACCACATAAATCATACATGATTGAAGTGTAACTTGTGAACTTAATGGTTACACACATCATGGTTTATTTAAATAATATTTATTTAAATATTTAAATAAATATTAATATTAAATATTTCTATATTTTGCATATTTCATTGTATTTCATTTCTTATACAAGAACAAAATTTGGCCTTATGATTCATACATTTCAATGAATGATTTTTGCACCTAGGTTTTATACTGAGGTGTGTGTGTGTGTGTGCGTGCGGTCTCTAGTTTTGAAGTGACTGCCCGTGACGTGTGTTGTGGTGCTGGACTGTGTGCTTTGTGTAGGCTGCTCCAAGCTCAGCAGGAGAAGAAGGAAATGGAGAAACTGCTGAGTATGAGGGAGACGTGTGAGACAGATGCACCTTCATCAGCCCAGGTAACACTCCAACACGCACACATCACACACTCCTACACACATGAGGAAGACGTGTGAGACAGATGCTTCATCAGCCCAGGTAACACACCAACACACACACCACACACTCCTACACACATGAGGGAGACGTGTGAGACAGACGCACCTTCATCAGCCCAGGGAACACACCAACACACACATCACACACTCCTACACACGAGGGAGACGTGTGAGACAGACGCCCCTTCATCAGTCCAGGTAACACACCACACACACACCACACACTCCTACACACATGAGGGAGACGTGTGAGACAGACGCCCCTTCATCAGCCCAGGTAACACACCAACACACACACCACACACTCCTACACACATGAGGGAGACGTGTGAGACAGATGCACCTTCATCAGTTCAGGTAACACACCAACACACACACCACACACTCCTACACACATGAGAGAGACGTGTGAGACAGATGCTTCATCAGCCCAGGTAACACTCCAACACACACATCACACACTCCTACACACATGAGGGAGACGTGTGAGACAGACGCCCCTTCATCAGCCCAGGTAACACACCACACACACACCACACACTCCTACACACAGAACATTTTCATTGGTTAATTTGAAATGTACATGTATGCAGATATCCAGTAAGTTCAAAGGATGGTATTGTAATTGCTGGTTGGTATCCAGTGACTAGCATAAACAGATTTTACACTGTATGTGGTAAGATGGAAAGAATTTTTTATATTGGAATTACTAATATACTATTGTATATTCACTATTCCACAAAATTAATAAAAAAACAAGTATTCATTTGATAAAGCAGTACTGATGAGCATTAAAATGGAATTTTATGAAAATTAAATATTATGATGTTTGGGAAGGGTCTGATTTTGAAGGTATTTACATTAAGCTGCTGTCATAGAGACCTCCCTCCCCAAACCTGTTTTGAAAGTCTCCCTCCAAAGACAGCTCAGCGATTACTTTACCTCTTTATGTAACTCTGTTTACCTGTGTGCTCATGCAAAATAAATGATAGGGATTGGGGACTGGCTCTTTGTAGAAACATTTTCTGATTGGTTAACAGAGTCAGGCCATGTTGAAATGTTAAATTGCTGATTAGCCCAGGGCAGCCTTTTTCTGCAGCAACTGATAGTTGTAGATGAAGTACTCGGAAACTTAATGACTTACTTCTGCTTTTATGTTTTGACATTTTGATTTAAGACCATACTGAGTCTACCAGCATTTATTCAACTGAACACATTTTTTTAAAACATAACATAAAGTGGCTTTTTGGTATTGAAACATACTTGATAGTGATAGCCACTTTAAGTTGATTTTATGATTCACCCCATATTCACACCTTAACAGATGTACTTTTAAATACATGTACATTTTAGTCTTGTGATTTTTCCAATTGAATGTCACAATTTCATGTATTTTATATTCAGGAACTGCAGCACTATCGCAGGGATTTGGAGCAAGCACAGTTAAAACTCGCTGAGCAAAAAGCGGAGCTGACGAAGAAGGAGGAGGAGCTCAGGTCTGTGAAGAAGACGAACGAGGACAAAGAATGGGAGCTGAAGGCCGAGATTGAAAGACTGACGGACCAGTCAAAGAAGAACAAAGAGGAACTTGCCAAAGTGCTTGAGACACAACAGGTTGAGAGTGATTACCAGTATAAATGCTTTATTGCCATAGTGTAATTGTTAGTTTTATATTGAAGTTCTATAAAAATCGTATATGTACCTGAAACCCTTTAACAGATTTTTGTTACAGTTTTTAATGTATAATTACTCTGAAGTTCTGTTTCTGTTTTTGTGTGCTCTCCCCAACTTGTCCTTGTCATTTCCCCCAGTTCCCAGTCTCTGCTCAAGATGGTGGCACGACCAGTGAGAGTGTTCTGGAGCTTCAAGAGGCCAACACTCGCCTTAGAGAGAGACTAGCTCGCGTGGTAAAGACAATATGACAGTATGGAGATACCAGCTTAAACGCTTATTTAAGCAAGCAAAATAAAACACATGCATGAGGTGAAGAGCAACCAACTGCAATACAGCTCCAGACACTTTTAACACATGGCTGCACCCCCCCTGTTTTTTTTCTTTTCTTGGTCCAGTCCCGACTGCACTCTGGTAGCAGTAGCGGTAATTCGGATGTCCTAGAGGAGGAGAACCGGAGCCTGCGGATTCAGCTGGATGAAGCCCGGCGTACTGCATCCCGGCTCGGGCAGGAGAAGGAGGAGCTCAGTCGGAGAATGGAAGAGCGGGAGAAGGAGAGGGAGGCTCTGCGCCGTGGCAAATCCGACTTGGAGGAGCAGAAGAGGCTGCTCGACCGAGCTCTGGAGAAGATGAACAAGGAGGTGAGCATGTGCGGGTGTGCACATGGTTCCGGGTGTCTGTTGTAAACAACAGCGTTCTGTTAGTAATATTTGATTGTGCCTTTCAGATGGAGGCCATGATGGGAGATTCCCGCCTCTCTGTGCACGCACTACAGACTCAGCTGGAAGAGTTTCGGGATCGCTCTCGCCGAGAGCTGCAGGAAACTCAGAGGTTGAGCAAGGAGCGTCTGACGGAGCTGCAGAGGGCACAGGGCAGTCTCAAAGCGGTGCAGGAAGAGGTGAGGGGTTCAGGGGTCACCTTCTCCTGGCTCGTCCAGCCCTCGCTTGCTGCTTAACAGCTTGGTGTGTTTGATGTCGTGGTGCCATCACTGACGTAAAGACCTTTTCTCAATTAAACTGACTTGGGGAGATTCCAGTGGCGTCAACTTGTCACTTATTCTTGGTCTTATCAGTCTACAGCAGTGGATGTGTGAAGAAATAAAGTTGTGGTTTTGGATTGATGTACTGAAGCCATGTTGAGGTAGGGTGCCTCATTGTGTTTGTCCTTTATGACATTGCCCAAGCACCTGTCCATGGTCCTAAAGGGTGGGGATAAGCCTTGACTGTCCTACATTAGACGGTTCCTAGACATAATGGCACTTTCCGTCTCCACTGCACCTGCTTGTACTCTTTAGTGAAATCAACAAATCAAATGTAGGGGTTGAAGATTTATATATCCATATTACCTGTAATTGTAAATATTACAATACTCATGCATGGAAGAATCTTGTAATATGACATCCATAAAGATGACTATACCATTTTTTTTCATTTTATGTCTTGTCTGCCTGCCCTAGTCCCACTGATGGTGGCTCCCTTAATTAACTGTAGGTTAGTGTAAGTAGCTAGCTGTCTACATTGTTTGATGCACTTCGACTTACAGTGGTGTAAAAAAGTGTTTGTTCCTGAATTTCTTTGGATCTCGGCATGTGTAGCTTTTAAAGATCTTTTGGTGGACTTCACTTGGTCAGGCAAATCCTATTTAAGTGATGTCTTGATTGAGAACAGCTGTGGCAATAATCAGGCCTGGGTGTGACTAGAGACAGTGTACTCAGGTGTCAGAAACCACAGTAATGGTATGTTTTAACAAGGAGGCTATCACTTTTTCACACAGGGCCATGTAGGTTTGGATTTTTTCTCCCTTAATAATAAACACCTTCATTTAAAAATAGCATTTTGTGTTTACCTGTGTTGTCTTTGACTAATATTTAAATTGGTTTGATGTTCCGAAACATTTAAGTGTGACAAACATGGAAAAAATCAGGAATTCAGGAAGGGGGCAAAAACTTTTTCATACCACTGCAAGTGTCTCTTGCAAGTGTCTACTGATAACGCAAACATTAGCTAGTTTCTAACATTTACATGATGGTACAGTTTAGTTAACTAACATTGGCTAGCTAAAGCCAACATTTTACCTTAGTTAACCAATGTTAGCACTACCCCACTCATTGAATAATTGAATTGAATAATCACATTCTGCTCCTAGGATTTAACAAAAGCAGATAGCAGCCATGTGTAATAGATTTGACCATTTACAGACCTGATCCACTGTGCTGTTTGTGTACAAATGTTGCTGATGGTGGGCCCTGTTTCTTGGAGGTGTTTTCTTTCCTCTCACTTTAGCAGCTCTCTGATTTTTGGGGTCAGTCTCCTTCTGATGGCAGTGCAATGGTGGTTTCAGTCCAGAGACAGACCTTTGCTGAAAACCCCTTTCATCTAAATGTTTTTACTTGGAACTTTTAGTTTAACTCTAACTTTTAATTAATTTTGGCACATACTGTAGAAAAGGTTTATTTACGGTCTTGTGTGTGTGTGTGTGTGTGTGTGTGTCAGGTGTCTCGTCTGAAGAAGGAGCTGCTCACGTGTTCTGAGGAGAAGGAGAGCGCTCAGTTGGATAAGGAATTACTTAGCAGTCGTCTCAAACACCTGGAGAGTGAGCTGGACACAGAAAGGACGTCCCAGACGGACCGTAACAGGGAGATCCGGATTCTAGAGGTGGGGGATGTGTGTGGTCATGTATATTCTGTGTCACTCTCTCCTCCAATTCCTCCTCACCTTTGTCCATATAGGGACAGTTGCTGGTTTCACAGATGGCTTCAGATGTTTAAGGTGTAGGGAAGAGTGCAGGCTCATTATTGATGTGGTCTTCTCTGTGCAAAGATAAGAATGGGAAAACATGAAAATGACGTAGTGAATTTTTTTCTGGCCCTTGTTTTTATATGAGAAAAGGGTGGAATACATTTTAAGTTGTATACATAGCAGTATTTAGACATTACATGACATTATAATAATTCTGAGCACTCTTACCCACATTTCACGTCATAGATTATATATGCATTATAATTTGGCTCATAAGTTCACATACATTGGCAGAGTATGGGATTTTTTTCAGAGAATAATAATAATAATAATAATATTTTTGCAGAAATTTTGTTTTAGAGTGTAATAGGCGTGTGTACGTGTGTACGTGTATACGTGTGTGTACGGCCTATCAGGACAAATTGAAGACTATGGAGATCGAGCTAGATGAAGAAAAGAGTGGAGTAGAGCTACTGAATGAACGCATCACACGCAGCCGTGAACAGGTGCTTCCAGGCTCCGTTGCTTTCTCACAGTTTATTACAGCTTAGTATGAATAGCTGTGGACCTGGATTTCAAAAGTGTCATGTCTACTTTTCCTACAGTTTTGCAGTCTTGAAGGGTTTAACTCCTGTATTTTCTTTTAAGGTGGACCAGCTTCGCTCTGAACTGATGCAAGAGCGCTCGGGCAGACACGACCTTGAGATGGACAAGAGTTCACTAGAGAGACAAGTATGCAAACACGCACCTCAGTTTCATGTAGGTCATTGTAACTAACTGGGGGAAGACATGATTTGCAAATGTCTTCCTGTTGTGTGTATCCGCTGGAAAGGTGAAGGAGCTGAGGAGTCGTATAACTGATATGGAAGGTCAACCTCGACCATCTGCTGGTGTGACCCTGCTGGAGAGCAAGGTCCAGGAGCTAGAGGACAGGTTACGCAGTGAAGAAAGGTATAAACAACCTTACACACACACACAAACACACACACACACACACACACTCTTTTCTACATGCTCATGAATGAGACTGTATTGTGGACAGCACAAAGCTATGCACTTGAAAAACTGGACAGTTGCCGCAGTGTTGCTGTTTGTACTAATGGATAATCAGAGAGAAGAACAGCATTCTAGCAGCCCAAAGGAGGATGGAGAGGAAGCTAAAGGATGTGAATGCCACACTCGACCAGGAGAGAAACCAGCATGCTGAACAGAGAGACCAGGCATGCACACACTCTCACTCACACGTGCACATGTACATGCACGCACACGCCCTCACATTGCAGTTCCAAACACCTAGTATACTTTACACAGCTGCCTATGTGATTGCTTGATTTGTGCATCTCCTGTGCGTTTGCTTGCGTGCACATGTGTGTAGCTCTCCCTGCGGGTGAAGTCCCTGAAGAGGCAGGTGGATGAGAGCGAGGGAGAGGTGGAGCGCCTGGAAGGCGTGAGGCGGAAGGTTCTCCGGGAGCTGGAGGAGCAGCAGCTGCTGAAGGAGGCGCTTCAGGCCAAAGTCAGCACTCTGGAGAATGAGCTCAAGTCCGTACACCTCCTACATCATCCCAGTGTCCAATCAAACATCCATCTGATAAGCTCAGATGATGCTGATGTTGATATTACTCTTCCATTAAAGGGCTTTTGCAAAGTTTATTATTGGTTGAAATAAGGCTGCTTAAAATAACTATTTTGTTCTACTTGGAAAAGGTCCTTTGAAGAATGCTTTGTTTTGAAAGGTACTGAACACTGAAATTTTCTTTCATGACTAGCATGACATGCTTTTGAATTTGCATTGCAGAGTGGAAGCATTTAATTTGATGCAGCATCCATTCGAATGTCAATGAGCATGCCTAAGTATCTTCTGTTGAATACATTTATTTTAGGCACGATCCTTTTAATTAAACTTTCTACATATCTCTTGTAGAAATGTCATTGTTCTTGTTGAGTGAGCTTTGTTTTTGATTTTACACTGCAAAATAATTTCTGATGATTGAGGCACTTGGACATGTGATTGGATTGGGACCACTGGGAAAACTAAGCCATTCACACATTTGCATAAATCAATTTTGCTGTACTAGCACCCTGAGTGTCTGATGTGTGTGTTTTGTTAGGAGGAAGGCTCAGCAAACGAGACGTCCAACTGTGGCATCCACTCTGAGTTCCGAGGACGAGGATGGGTACTTCGACTCGAACAGCATAACGTCCATCCTGACCGAGTCTCCGCTACAGACGAGCAACTGTTAATGAGTAAGGAAGGGGGCAGTAGGGAGTACTTGCTTTAAACAGGTTAAAATGTGGCTAATGACAACAGAGTAAAAGTTGGTCCCTTTTTGGATTAGGTAGAGATGTATATGGTTGTTTACTCAGAAAATGATGACCAAATCATTGGGAGAAGTCCTCAAGTTTCTAATGGATCCTGTGGTGATAACTTTTCAGGCTGACTTTTACATTTTGAGTAGTTTAATCTTGTGGAACAGAACCATGATAATCAATGATAATTCAATGCGGTAAAGCTTCCAACTACTGCTATTTGTGTGAAGCAATTGTAAGAAACATTTTACAATGTAGTTTGCTACTGTAAAAATTGAAAATGTAGTATACATTTTTGAATGCCTTAATTCTTTAAGGAAAAAAAACCTTAAAGTCTTGGTGTGAAGAGACATTAAGTGAAGAAACAATAAAGAAATTAATCTTCAGTACAGTAAATCAAGTGAGCATGTGATAAAATGAAGACTTAACCAAATATAAGCTGATTCCGTTTAGCTCTTGGAAATTGAAGGAATACTGTCAAATATGCTGTGTATAAATGGGTATTTTGTTGAAGCCAGCTGAAATACTCCACACTGGTGTAATACTACATTCCCGTTTATGCTTGTGACAAATGTGAAATAAAAACAAACTAGTTTATTTCACATTGTATGCATTATTTGATTTTTGTCGTGCTTTTTTTTACACTTTTTAAAATTTTTATTGATTAATCTGTTTTTTTCTACCAATTCTACACTTATGTAAGCAGAAAAGCAGTTCTGATGCCAAGGGGCAGGTGGGTCGTCCCCCAAACATGAAATTTTGATTGATTGATTTACAAGCGCATGGTTCCAGATCCCTAATGAGTAAATCAGGGGTGACGGTGGCAAGGAAAAACTCTCTAGACAGGGGAGTTATGTCAAAACTAATAGGAAAAAATATAAATATATTCCACAAAAAACTGAAATTAAACTTAGAAATAACTTTGAAAGAGAAGGTGGTATACAGCTTGTTTAGCAGTATAGATTTGCACTATTCTGAAAATAAGTTGCAGGCATTACAGTTTTTTGCTAAGACCCAAAAAGTGGTACTTGTATGGCCAACCTGCGGCTCTTTGCCTGGTTTCATGCGGCTCCCCAGCCGGTCCGCTCTCACCTGCACTCACCTGACCGACACACTGCTACATCTTCGTGCTGCGCGGTTTGTTTACAAGCCTAGCGAGCCGCTAATACTTTTAAAACCGGCGTAGTGGAAAACACGCATTTGACTGTCTTCACACGAGTTACTAATTCGCCAACTGCTGGCGATCGATTGATTGCGATATAATACTTATTTTTTGTCCATTACAACACCCCCCCCCTTCAACAATTTACACTCCCCCCCCCCCCAACAATTTACATGCCCATGTATGATGTGGTTCTTTGCCGTAACTCAGTAAAAAAAAGTGGCTCTTGGTCTCTGACGAGTTGGCCACCCCTGCCCTAGTGACAGAGCACCATACACCACTGGACATACAAGCACACACACATTCATGCACAGACACTCAGACAATTGTTTTTTTTATTGGAGAGAGACACAGAAACACACTCAGGGAGAATTTGTCAGGGAATTTACCTAACCTCCATGTCTTTGGACTGTGGGAGGAAACCGGAGACCCCAGAGGAAACCCACGCAGACATGGGGAGAACATGGAAACTCCACTCAGATAGGGACTTGAACCAAAGACCCCAGTGCTGAGAGGCAAACGTGCTAACCACCAAGTTACATGTTATTTGGAAACCACTAGCCTATCTATTGACCTGGAGCACTAAATACGTTGTCCGCCTTACACTCTTTTTGCAAAACATTAAACACAGTTCCCTATATTGGACACTACATTCAAAACTGAAAACTATATGCTTCTTCTGGAACACACTGCCATACAACTGCTACACCCACCTACCAAAATCCAAACCCAGTCCTTACAGGTGAAAACACTTCTAGCTAATATTAAAAAATCTTTAGAAATCAGAGCCGGATTCCTAAAGGAGGCCACAATTTGGAAATTGTGGTTTGCACAACAATGGAGTCCATTACTGCAAGATGATGAGATGATGATGAAGAGCACGAAAATGGGGAAGAGGATAAGCAACCATAACAGATGAGATCAGAGCCACTCTGATTGACTATGGGGTCAACCATGCGTTGAGTTTTCTGGAGGCAAAGGGTCCAGCCTACACTGTAGCATTATCCAGACATTTTAAAATGAAATCATTTGTAATCTGTGCAGCCCTTTGCCAGAACAGTGGTTTTCATCATAATGCCACTCTTGGTCCTTACAACACTGTGCACTTCCTCAACACGGAGCACAACATACTCGTTCTTCATCACTTGGAGGATGAACCAGAAGAGTCTGGGTTTGTTGTGGTCTGGGACAAGTAAGTTTCCACCAGGACAAATCTGGTTCACTGAACTGCCATGATTTGTTGTTTTTCACCTCCACCATACCCTCCATTCCTATTGAGGTCTTTCTGGCTTGGAGGTGGTTGCTAACCCCACTGACACAAATATTATATATTATATATAAATATATCCTTATATATAATGTATGAAACTTTCAGACTGAGTTAGAGCTAAAATGGTAGTTTAAAAGCCTCAGCTGGTTACTCAGCAGTGTACAAAATTTGGTCTTAAAACCATTATTCTGTGGTAAAGTAGATGTTGATTAATTATTATAATTATTATACAAGGGAGAATAGGAAGAATAGACACATAATAAACAAAATAAAGCCTTGAGTTACTGACTGCCAGGACACCAAAAGTGCATTTCAACCAGTTGAACAGATCTGAAGATTTGGACCATGGGTTGGTAGAGGGTGAATACTTGCTTCTGAATCTCTGACACTAGCATGGATACATCATGCAAAGTGTCAGAGATGTAAATGCGGCACTCTACTCTAACTGCACACATTCTACTTATCTTGATTAGCAATGTGTCTAGGGCTATGGAGTTTTGAAAAATCACAAGCCTGAATTGAAACAGTTCATTGTAATCAGACCTAAAGGCCTAGCAGTTTCATGATCAACCTTATCAAGGACATGAACAGATTGTCCTTGAACAGATTGAACAGACCTCATCAAAATCAACCATTGTTTTTTTGACAAATGCTGCAAAGAAGTGCTTAGCAGAGCTTGCAGCTAGCACGTCTGCTCCAGGTCTCTCCTACGCACATTATGTAAGGGACGATGTGTCTCAATGCTGGCACAATGTGAACTCCATAACAAGAGCCACACCAGTTGACAGGTAGGAAGTTATATGCATATCTGCCATACATACATGGTATTGTTGACGAATGTTGAGTGCTACTGCCAGAATGTCTCAGGTAAGATGTTTTGATATTAGCTTCCAGTATAATGATGTATTAATTGGACAGTGTTAGTATTTTTAAAAAATGTGCTAAACTGACATAATTGTAGATGGTATAGGATACCACAATGAAATGGAAAACACTGGCATTCTGGGGATTTAATCCACATAGCCAACAGGTGTCTTTAACAGTAGCACTGTCACATAATCATATACATGGCTAATAATATGATCTAGTTCTAAAACTATAATTTTTAATGTTTAAATTGCAACTATACACAGGTTAAAATGTAAAATAATGCCAAGTCATTATACTTTATCATAATGTCAGAATTATGATCGTCCAATCCCTCTGTGTGAATGTCTTCATGTGGAGGAGTCGCAGAAGCAGCTAAGGGACAGGTTACATCATCTTGTTCTCTTCAGCACCCAGAGTGAAGCTTGCTGGTGCAGGAAAGGATCAAAATATATAATATACATCTCACAAAATGAAATTCGCATATGCCTCTTGCTTTTTTCAGTTCTCTGGCCTTGCACTTTTACAGCACCTTCCCACTTTAGATTTAGATTTAGATTCTAGCGTTCAGCCAGGATTTTGCAACTATAGGAATGCCTGCTTTTCATGAAAGCCAGCAGAGTCTTAAAGTGAGAGGTGGAATAATTCTGTTGCTACATATCACTAAAGACAGAACCTGTTGTAAAAATACTCCCAATGGTGGCCGAGAAGACCTATCGTGATGCAAAATATAAATGCACTGCAAATACATAAAGCAAGTTAATCAAAATGACAACAGTTACACTACAATTCAGAAACATTGCAATTTCAATAACAATGCAAAGGAAGTGTTTCTGGATAAACTATTTAAAGCAGTGACTACTAAGTAAAAAGTGATAACCACAATTGTATCACGGATAAGGTAAATGAGGCCTTATCTCAAAACAATTCCACAAAATGGACAAACATAACCTGGTAAGAGACAAAGAAAATAACACTCTGAAATAGGATTTAAGGCAGAAACATGAGTTGTATTAAACAGTATCTCATTAGGTTGAATGGGACTGTAAATTAGTACCGCTCTTTAAACATAGCTAGCTAGGTATTTAGACATAAAATAAGTTGTGTTAAATGGGGCTTTTATCATAGTTTTTAGGGCTATATGTTCAGCATAGCAAAAATAAACAAGAAAGAATGCACAACACAAATAAGCTAGTTTTCATTCTGTATCAAATAAGTTAGCTTACCCATGATTAAATTGTGGTAATCACTAACTTGTCACTTGTTAGTAGGTGCTTATAATAGTTTGTCCAGAAACACTTATATTGTGTTGTGACTGATTTTGCAGCATCTCTGAATTTGCAGCACATTTCCAAAATGTAGCGTAAGTATTGTCATTTAATGAATTTGCTTTGTGTATTTACAGTGCGACAGGTCTTCTACCCATAAAATAAAATACCCTGTTAACACCATTTTAAAAGTGTCAGTGCAAATACACAAAGCAACTTAATCAAAATGATTAAGGGTTAGGGTTAGGATTAGGGACAAATACACTACATGCTCCAAATTCAGAAGTGTTTCTGGACAAACTGTCTGTCACTAACCACAAAACCAAAAACCTGATTTGGACTACATATGTGCGAAATTGAATATTGTTTTATGGCTACTGCATCCACCAATTGTTCAGTAGCTACTAGCTAGCAAATGGTATAGCTAGCAGACTCCACTTTATCAAAATGAAATCATATTGATATGTCTGTTACAGTAGTTTCTCTTAGTTTATGATGTGACCAACATGTCTCATGCATGCTAAGCTTGGCAGCCATCTGCCGCAAGACTTATACGAAACGACGTTCGGTTTCGCACATGTGCAGTCCAAACCAGGTTTCCGGTTCAAATTGGGGCACGACACATGACGTTCAGTATTATTGTCCTCTTGACACAACCCAATTTAATCCTGATTTATACTATGCATGTGTAAAATTGAAGACGAGCCACACTCTGTTACTGCAAAAGACATTATAGCTTACAGTGTATTACATAATTTGTCTATTATCATAAAGTTCTTATTTATGGAGACCTCACTCAAAACAGAGGTTCCTTGTTATGATGTACAGGGGTTGGATAATGAAACTGAAACACCTTTTGCGACTAATCATACCTGTCAAGTGTCCCGTTTTGGCCGGGACAGTCCCGTATTTTTATTTTCCCGTATTTGTCCCGTATTTTCAGTTTTCAATTTTTATTTTTTTAAAGCATTCATGTGCCGCTCCAAACAGAATTCTGTCACTAGCCTCGCGAGAACTGCCACCCAGACTACTGCAGATGACAGTTCTCGCGAGGCTAGTGACAGAATTCTGTTTGGCGCGGCACATGAATGCTTTAAAAAATATATAAATTAAAACTCGCGGGTTTAGTGTCGACAGTGGGAGCAAACGTGGAACAACAAATCAGGATTTAACGATAGGAGGCAGTCCTGCCTAAAAAGCTAAGCGTACGTGTAAGTACCTTGACGAATGCGACAGGGAATTTATTTTCCTAAAGAGGAGCATGAAGGGGCATAGCTACTCATTCTGTAAGATATGTAGCTGTGATTTTAGTGTCTCTCATGGGGGAAGGAACGATGTCCGTCAGCACGAACAATCTGCCAAGCACAAACGCGGGCTAAAGGCACAGAAATATGCCCAGGAGATGTCCCCATTTGTAGCTAGAAATACCACTAGAAATTTTTAATTTTTTTTATTCATTTGTAGTTCAAAACATAATTGGGGTGTTTTTTCTTCACTTTTGCCACTCCAAAGATGTTTTCGTTTCTCCTACAGCCTCGATTGCGGCTATATGCAAATAACTGATTATGCAAATTAGGCGATGACGTCATATACGGGAAATGTCCCGTATTTTTAAATACAAAACTTGACAGGTATGCGACTAATACAGCGTATTATATGCGGACATATGCAAGTCCTGCACAGTGGTCAGAGGGAATTTGAGCAATTCTTCTTGCAGGATAGTGGCCAGGTCACTACGTGATGCTGGAGGAGGAAAACGTTTCCTGACTCGCTCCTCCAAAACACAATTTTCTCCTCCAAAACTCAATTTTTATATCTGGTGCCTGTGCAGGCCATGGGAGATGTTCAACTTCACTTTGATGTTCATCAAACCAATCTTTCACCAGTCTTGCTGTGTGCATTGGTGCATTGTCATCCTGATACACGGCACCGCCTTCAGGATACAATGTTTGAACCATTGGATGCGCATGGTCCTCCATAATGGTTCAGTAGTCCTTGGCAGTGACGCGCCCATCTAGCACAAGTATTGGGCCAAGGGAATGCCATGATATGGCAGCCCAAACCATCACTGATCCACCCCCATGCTTCACTCTGGGCAACAGTCTGGGTGGTATGCTTCTTTGGGGCTTCTCCAAACCGTAACTCTCCCGGATGTGGGGGAAACAGTAAAGGTGGACTCATCAGAGAACAATACGTTTCACATTGTCCACAGCCCAAGATTTGCGCTCCTTGTACCATTGAAACCGACGTTTGGCATTAGCAAGAGTGACCAAAGGTTTGGCTATAGCAGCAGGCCGTGTATATTGACCCTGTGGAGCTCCGGACAGACAGTTTTAGTGGAAACAGGAGAGTTAAGGTGCACATTTAATTCTGCCGTGATTTGGGCAGCCATGGTTTTATGTTTTTTGGATACAATCCACGTTAGCACCTGAACATCCCTTTCAGACAGCTTCTTCTTGCGTCCACATTTAATCCTGTTGGGATGTGGTTCGTCCTTGGTGGTATGCTGACATTACCCTGGATACAGTGGCTCTTGATGCATCACAAAGACTTGCTATCTTGGTCACAGATGCACCAGCAAGATGTGCACCAACAGTTTGTCCTCTTTTGAACTCTGGAATGTCACCCATAATGTTGTGTGCATTGCAATATTTTGAGCAAACCTGTGCTCTTACCCCGCTAATTGAACCATCACACTCTGCTCTTACTGGTGCAATGTGCAATTAATTTTTTTTGACATTTAGTCTAGAACTGTCATCAAAGTCATGTCCAGCTCTACATGACAATTGTATCCTGAACATCTCCTCTTTATTACAGCAGACCCCTTTCATCCTAGACCTCTCCTCTTTCAGACTTCTTCCTTCTGGTAGAAGTCTCAGAGCCATCAAAGCCACCACAAAATGCCAGAATGTCTTCCCCAGAGCTGTAGCACTCCTGAACCACAGTGGACACTTTGCACTTTAAACTTAAACGGAACCATCAAATCCCCAATTCTGTGCTCTCTTATTTAATGCTATTTGCACTGATGTAAATATGTACAGTGAGGAAAATAAGAAAATAAGCATTTGAACACCCTGTGATTTTGCAAGTTCTCAGTGTAACGTCCGGGTGTAGGAGGCAGGCACCAAGACGGTTAAGGTGAACATATAACGTTTATTGACAACTACACAAGTAAGCTCTGTGCGGAGCGCAAGCAGCACACACACACACTCACGCTGACACGTAGCTTTAGACAAAGACGAGCACAAGACACTGCGCGAACGCTCATTAAATAGGTGATTAACACTAGGGGTGACCTGCAATAGTCGCTGATTCGACTATAGTCGACTATACCCCCTAGTCGACTATGAACGTCATAGTCGAATGTACCATTCTAACTGCGTGGAATCACACCCTGCAGTTGCACAATCCAAACGAGCGGAGCTGAACACGCAGAATACGCAGCATCTACCGAGATTATAATGGCTACTAAAAAACTTCAAAAGTATTTTGAAGAAGATAAAGATGAGTAAAGTGCAAGTTATGTCATCAACGTCTTTCATTTCGCACGACAACAACCAACATGGCATACCATTTAAAACGCGTAAGGCGAAAAAAAAACAGTTCAGTCGTTTGTCGTTTCGGTCGTGTCAGCTCGTCTCGTCGCGGTGCGTCTCGGCAAGTAAACCTATAAACATTTTTTGTTGTTTGCTTTTAAACACCGTTATTTGAACCTTTCCTTATATTTTTTTGCTGTTGTGTGTCAATTTTTTTTATATTTTCAGGCAGGCATATTTTATTTAAAATATTTTTGACACATTTTGCACAGTGCCTGTCTGACAGTTCGATATGCGCAATGCGCACTAACGGTTAATGTTCTCTAACATTTCATAAAAAATAAGTAAGTAAATAAATAAAAGCTGAATAAAGCCAACCTACCGTATTTATTCATTTATCTGAGTGTTTTAGGTTTTTACTTTGAAGAGGAAAAAAGTCCTGAATGAGAACGGGATCCAGTTTAAGATGCTCTAAATAAAAAATAAATAAATAAACCCGATTCGACTATTAGTCGACTAAAGGGAAAAGCTGACGAATCAGATTCGACTATGAAAATCCTTAGTTGAATACACCCCTAATTAACACAAACCCTCGTGATCTCGAGACAAGGCACAGGTGCGACTACGAACACGCTCACAGACAACCCACACCCACGGAAGCACTAATATGGACATAACAGCACGCAGACAACGTAACGGCACGCCCACAGGGAAGGGTCCGGAGCTGTGACCGTGACAGAACCCTCCACCAGGGGCTCGCTACTCCCGGAGCGTCCTGCGCAGCTGGAAAGCCCCGAACCTACACCGACGGGCAGGTCCGGAGCCGCCGGGATCACGAGTCTCCGAGAGCCGTCTCCCCCGATGGTGGGAACCGCCGCGAACAGCTCTAGTACACCCTCCCTGGGAAGACAGGGGAAAATACATTAAACACGGGCACGTTCACAATCACACACACTGGAACATTGAACACGAAGGGAACAAGAGGGAAGAGGAGATTAGGGAAACACAGGGGTACAGACATACATACAGGGACAGGCAGCCACGTTATCAGTTGGGCTGCCTGCCAGAGGGCTAGCGGTGGCGCTATCCCTCCTGGGAAGACAGGCGGAAAGGACGGAGCAGACGGTACAGGTGGCGGAGTCCCTTCGGCCCTCGGTGCTGCGCCTCCAGCGCGCGTTGCACCTCTCGGTGCGCCCTTGGACCTCTCGCCCGGGAGTCTCCCCCGAGGAGCCTCGAACTTCCTCTTGGGCGCCCCCGGAGCAAATACTCAGCACCGCACGCCGGCGGGCTTCCGTGACGTCCCCAAAGGCGCACGGGACCCCCACGCCGAATCCCTCTCGTGCTCCCGGGATCACCGACGCTTTCTCTGTCGTGGTCTCCATGGGCTCCACCTCCGCTTCACTCCGCCCCAGGGACATGGACTCTCCCGAGGCCGGGCAGTGTGACCAGCTCATCCTGCTCCCCACTGACGGAGCACGAGAGCCCTCTTCGCCTCGCGGACACCCCTTCTCCCTTTTCACTGTCTCCTCCGAGCCCGCTGACGTGCAGTCCTCTACGTCGCTCCCGCTGTTAAACCCGGAAGGATCCGAGCAAACGGACGGGGAAGGACCGGCGCTCTCTCTCTCCTCGTAACACCCCGTCGACTCGGCGTACAGGGACGGAGGGGGACTGACGTTCTCCCCTTCTCCGTAGTACACTGTGGACTCAGAGTACAGGGACGGGGGAGGGCTGACGTTCTCCCCCTCTCCGTAGTACACTGTGGACTCAGAGTACAGGGACGGAGGAGGGCTGACGTTCTCCCCCTCTCCGTAGTACACTGTGGACTCAGAGTACAGGGACGGGGGAGGGCTGACGTCATCCTCCGCCTTTTCCGGGTGCTCGTGGGCGTCGGAATAGATCGGTGGAGTGGGGCTGGTCTCCTCTTCCTCATCCGACGTCTGGGGAGCCGCTGACGTGGGGGAAGGGCAGCTGACCTCGCCCTCACTCTCCTCGTCTGAACACACGGAGGGGGGGGACTCTCTTCCTCTCCGGAGTCCTCACTCCCGAACTCATATTCGGGAGGGGTGAGGGCAAAGGTGCCTGCACCCACCACTAGGGGCTCACTGGTCTCCTCCTCCTCGGGGAAGACCAGGAGCGGTGCTCTCCTCTCCTCCAATACGCTGCTGCCCTCTGCCATGGGTGGCAGCTCTAGGGACGCGGGAGGGTGCTTTTCCCTCCATATGCGCACCGCCGATTGGCAGAGGCTTTCTGCCATCTCTCTATCCTCCGTCTCTCGAGCTGCGCACAGCAAGTACGCACACAAGGGGTCCTGCTTCATAGCCTGCTCGGTGACGGGGGATTCGCGACGCCGGACCGGGGCAGCGCCGTGGTGACGCCGGCTCTTTCTCTTCCCCTTTGGTGCACGGGTGGCGTATCCTGGCATCTCTCTCTTTGTTCTTAGGCTCGTCTTTCTGTAACGTCCGGGTGTAGGAGGCAGGCACCAAGACGGTTAAGGTGAACATATAACGTTTATTGACAACTACACAAGTAAGCTCTGTGCGGAGCGCAAGCAGCACACACACACACTCACGCTGACACGTAGCTTTAGACAAAGACGAGCACAAGACACTGCGCGAACGCACATTAAATAGGTGATTAACACAAACCCTCGTGATCTCGAGACAAGGCACAGGTGCGACTACGAACACGCTCACAGACAACCCACACCCACAGAAGCACTAATATGGACATAACAGCACGCAGACAACGTAACGGCACGCCCACAGGGAAGGGTCCGGAGCTGTGACCGTGACACTCAGACTTGAGGAGAGGTCTGAAATGTCCACTGCGAGAGACATAATCTAAAAAAATATCCAGAAATCGCAATGTATTTATGCAAAATATTGCGTCTAGCTACATATATGCCCACACTATTAAAAGCCTAGATAATTCAGTTTTCACATTTCTATAAAATTATTATTTGTTATTATTATTGTAATCATCTCTGGTAATACAACACTTTAAGCACCTATTAGACATGTTGTTTCATCAAGTTTCATCATTTTATGGTCTCAGTCCAGTGCTCAGGTGAAGCAGGTTTGTGACACATGCTTTTCCAGATGTTTCAGCACAATAACATACAATTACTTGGTAAAATCACAACTTAAAAAATTTCTTTTAACTAGGAAGCAAATTCTAGACTCACCAGGCTCCTCCTTAACTAGGCCTCACTTATCCATTTAAACAGTCACACCAGTAGGACCAGTAGAGGGCGAAATTGTCCACCAATCTACACACTGACTTGACACTGTTTGTAATATGACACAAATTTATCTCCAGTCCACATTTTCTGCAATATGTTTTACCAGATTCCTAAATATTTTTGTCTCTAAACATTGTTATTCTAGACAATTTACGTGTAAATGCGTTCTTTTTGTGTGTATCACTGTTTTATTTTTTCTTTAATAGATTTGAATCAGTTCTCAGTCATTACAGTTTTTCTCAGTCGATTTGGTTCATTTCTCAGATCAGAATTGAACTTCTCAAAACTGTTCAGTCGATTTGGTTCATTTCTCAGATCAGAATTGAACTTCTCAAAACTGTTCATTCAATCTCCACTTCTCCTTGTCACTTGTGCACATCATAATTGCATTTCTCATTGTATTTCACATTTTGCAAATGCTTTTGTACAATTTGTTGTTTTTTACATTATCAATTGCTTATGTCATGTTTATCCAAATGTGTCTGTTGAATTGTCTTACCCTCCAAAACATCTAGTCTTTAGGTCATCGCGTAGGTCATTACATGCAAAAGTGCTGAACATGTCATAATCTCTAAGGCATCATTTTACTTTTTTTTTGTTGTTGCTATATTTTGGTAATTGTATCCTAACTTGATTAAATTATTCGCAGGTTAACATTCAGTTACAGTAAGGAAGGGAATTTGTGAAGGTTTAGATCATCAACCAATAACCATAGGTCAGAGGTTCGTCTCATGAACCTTTACTGTAATTGGCAAACATTTATAGACGCTAAACACTGCAGTATCACAAAGTCTCATAATGGAAAGATGAGGCCATGTACAGGGTGAACAGCCAAGAAGAGGCGTAAGACTGTGTGGTGTAAGGCTAAGGGGACAAAACAGTGAAATAAGGGCAACAATTGTGGACTATGTTTTACATGTAAGTCATGGTCTTACAATGGCTGAAGCTGAATATTGGAAGAACAACTGTGTTTTCAATCGTTCAAACATACATGTAAATTCAGAAATGTGCGCTATGCTGTAATGCTGCACACTGACATAAATTCTGACATAATAAAATTTTTGTATTGCATTTTTGCATTCTTATACCATATAGGACATAAAAATAAGCTCATAGGGGGCAGAGGTTCAATTTTCACACCTCAACAAGAGGAGACTGTATGTGCTCAGGTTGTTTTGAATGTGTAGAGTAAGTTTGCAGTTTTACCAGTCAGCTGTCTGTCTTTTCTGAATTTCAATCAAATTTGTTTTTGTCAACAAATTGCAGTGCGAACAATACAGTCAAACAATATTGCTGTACAAATTTGATTCCAATCCAATTTCTTTCTATCAGTCTCCCACATACAGTCATGTGTAACTTTGTGTTCTGTGTAAGTATATTGTGTATATTGTGTTTGTATATTGTGTGTAACATGTATTGTTTCATTTGATATACCACAAAAACTTTGCTAGTTTCCATCAGAATATACTTACAGTCTGCACTGACTGTGACTTATAGTAGCACTGACAACATGGCTAAGTATTTTGATTGCCTAGTTCATATCCTATGGCACACAGACTAGATAGATAATCTGATGGCACTGACAAATTGATTGACCTAAAAAATTGCTTTTGAGGCAAAAACAAAGAATTTTGAGTGAAGTATGTGCTTTTGCAGGTATTTCCCTGAGTTTTGCTGTTTGCATGAACTGTTTTGAGAAATGCACTTGTGATGCCAATGTAATCTATTATGTGAGAAATGTACCAAATCGACTGAGAAAAACTGTAACATGTCCAAGTGTGTCTACAAAGATAGACAGTAGTTTATGGTTATATTACTTTGTTACTCCATTGTAGTTCCACAGAACGCCCTCACACAGTTCACATACAGGTCAGTAGAATGATATCAGTGTAATATAAAGGAGCTATTATATAATAGTTAATTGTCTATGGCTTTATAGTCTTTGTAAGTGGGATTTTATACTTGTTTCAAAGTGAGTTCTGGTTGCCAGTATAATTCTTTTGTGTACTGCAACCAGTCTGACCAGATTCTTCATTATTTTTACTATATTTTTTTAGCCAATAAACATACCTGCTTATTTTTGCAGTGGTTAAATGCATAATCATTTGCCCATACTACAGGCTACCAGCTATGCTGCAAAAGACATCAGTCTTTTACCTCAAATGTCCTACTAGAAGGTGAGTCTAGAAAAAGTAAGAAAAGGATTTCATGACCTTATGTCTTTCTTTTCTCTTTACCTTGCTTTATATACTCCATGTCATGTCCATTATTTTCCAGAAGGTGGCCCAGTTCTTTTTCAAGATTGTGCTTCATGCTCCAGGCTCCTTTATTTTTTACAACAACCTTCATGTTTTCCATAGAAATTGTGTGTATTGCATGTGTCTCTTTCATTGTAGAGTGATCAGAGATGATGTTTGTATTGCATGTGTCTTTCACTGTAGTGTGATCAGAGATGATGTTTGTATTGTGTGTGTCTTTCACTGTAGTGGGATCAGAGATTATGTTTGTATTGTGTGTCTTTCACTGTAGTGTGATCAGAAATAATATTTGTGTTGTGTGTGTCTCACTGTGGTGCGACCAGAACTGTCATCTTAGTGCAGACAGATTTGCCCACTGGAGGCTCAGAGATCCTTTGAGAGGCAGCAGAGCTGAACACATGTATGTGTGATAACATCTACTGCGCTTTCATTTTCATTCCTTCACATGCACCCATGTGCACGCAAACATTACAGATCTTCCCCTTATGGAGATCAGCATTGGATCCCCACATCTACTCTCCTCACTGCAGGCCCTGCCATACTCATATACATAACAATAGTTTTAAAAAAGCTTTATTCTGTGTCTGGCACCTGCCCTCTCTTATCTGTGGTACATTATCGTAATGAGTGACTCAGTGTGTGTACTGAGACTTATGTTTGTTATTTGAGAACAGTGGTTCTCAAAAAAGTGGTTCTCAGTGAATGTATTACACTGGAAATGTGTTGGGTGCAGTGCTTAAAGATCCACAGTGTTTCTCCCATATGTATAATATTGTGTCCAAAATACCATTATAAGATGAAAAGTTCATTATAAGATAAAAGTTCTTGGGAAGAACCTGAATGTGTAGTGCCATTGACAGACACATTTACCCTAAAAATGTCATTCTTTGGAATGACTCACCCAATCTGCAAAGTGAAACCAGATAGTGTCAAACATGACTAACTCAAGCAAAGCTGAGTACAATTATTATAGTCAAATGCTTTTGCAATATAAAAAAATTGGGCTTGAAACTCTTGAAGGATAGACTTTAAAAATATCAAGAGATTAGGAGTGCTTGTCGAGTTTCTACCAATGTGCCTACCAGTGATATGATATTCCGTGGCTTCTGGAAGATGGTATCTGGTAGGTGGTTCTTGAATACTTTGGTTTGAGAGGTGGTACTTGGTCCAAAAAGTTTGAGAACCACTGCTATTACAATCTTCTTTTTGACCTCTAACAAAACATCAGTCATGTGAGACCTACTTACATAATGCTTGTCACCATTAACAATCTTACAAAGTTTCTAAATAATTAATCCTTTAAAGATATCATGTTTAATACAGAGGTTAATTTCACCATGGGACATTATTTCAATATAGTCATCTTTGACAAATTGATGGTTCCTCTAATATAATTTTTACAACAAATGTTCTGAGTGTGGGCTAACTGTAACACCATTAATTACAGGACAGTTATGATTTTCATGTGAAACATTCATGTAAAGGACATATAATTATCTTGTCAAAAGGTAAATTCTATAATGAGACTTTGGCTCATAGACCGATTGTTCCACCTGAATCATCTATAAACCCTTAATCTCTGTATTTGGACCACTGCCTGAGTTCAGTGTCATGAACTATTTGAAAAACGTAATCTAAAGTTAAATGCAAGGTTCATGCACTCAATAAAGCCCTGGACAAACACTGAAACTGCAGGTATTGTCTTACCAGTACTTTTTTTTTGTTAAAAGTGTTTGTCAACAAATAAATGTACAAAATCTCTTGTCACTTGTAAAATGCTGGTCAGGGCTAGTCAGGACTCATGGTCAAGGCTGCATTAATTGTTTTTATATTACAGTAACTGCATTAACTGTGAAGGATGTTTATGATTGATGGAATGCTAAATATTAGATAGTTTGTTTGCCTTTGTTTACATATTGGACTCCTAAATGAGTTCTTACAAATGCTGCCGCTTTTTTTGTCTGGTGGGATATAGGAGCTACATGATGCTCTGAAGCATCTGTGTTCAACTTTGCCCCAGACGTGATGGTACATTGCCCAGCATTGGGAGAAACTGTCATTCTCTGCCATGCACAGCCATATTTCTCCTGTTTCTGCTTTTGTGCTCAAATATTCAGTTCTTTGTATTGTATTTTTTTGTTTTTCTCCCGATTCTTCACGGGAGAATATGAATGAATCATGAATAATCATTCATGAATAATCACTGAGCTCTAAATGACCTGCAGCATAATCAAGCAAATCAAAATGTATTTATATAGCGCTTTTTACAACAGTTGTTGCCCCAAAGCTGCTTTACAAGTGTACGAGTCCAACCCTCCAGTAAGCATGCCAAGGGCAACAGTGGCAAGGAAAAACTCCCTAAAAGCATGAAGAAGAAACCTTGAGAGGAACCAAGAGTCAGGGGGGAACCCATCCTCTTCTGGCCAACGCTGATCACCATGACAACAATAATTACAGTAAGAGAGATACATAAACAAAGAAGTGACGGGAATGATGAGTAATTCTCATCTTTATGTGTATTTATATACATGTGTTCTCTATGTAATTCTTATTCTTAAGAGTCCTAGACATCTTAATGGTCAGTAACACGGACGTAATTTGGGGGACGGGGGGGACATGTCCCCTCCCCGGTTTTGGTAAACTCCGCACCCAAGTTCTCAATGAGTACTGAAAGCTATTTGATGTTAAACCTGGGCCTGGGTTACGATTTCGGCGCATAGTAAATTCCCTACCAGTCCTCTGGTTAGGCATACTGGCTTTGTCCATAAATCCTCCACTACATTACAGGATTAACCTTTTTAAATGAACGAACGTATTCTTAAACAATATAGTCCGACATGTTATGCGTTATTTTCATAATAGGCCTACATCTTTAAAATGTGTCATGCTGTAAATTATATTCATGTTTTTGTCGTTGCACGTTTGTTGAGTTTCCTTGAATAGCCTCTAGCCACCGTCCCGTTCACTGCACAAGTATACAATGGGTTGTATCGTGTATAGCACATTTCGCCTGAGGTTGAGTTTAAACACTGACAAAGTAACAACATCCTTGTACGCAGCTGGTCGTTTTTCAGTCGTCTTAGACGCACCTGTAATTGTAGTAGTTCTGTGCTGGCTGTGTTAAGAGTAACGAAAGTTAAACGTTGTTCTAAGTCGACGAACATCGTGCACCTGGCGCATCTTAGGTCGTCCCAAAGAGAAAGCTCAGCTTAAAGCTCAAAACAATCTTGTTTGGAACCACCTTAATGGACTTGATGGAAATGGATGTTTCAGACAGAGCGAGGCAAGACTTCGGCAGTAATGGAAAAGAAAATGTAAGTATATTTTGCCATTTTTTTCTATTTCTTATTATTTCTGTTGACATTTGTAGACTGTGATCTGAATTCCACAAATCTATAAATAATAGGTTCGCCGGTTACGAGTTATTTTGGGTTAACTTAAGAATTCTGTGCTAACCATATATAGATTTCCTAAAAAAGGTCAACTTCATTTTAACTTCGTTTTTTAAATGCAGACCGAGCCAAGTGTTTTTCTTACTTTGTTGTGCTCGGAAAACCGTGAGAATCAAATTATGAGAACGTTCTCTACAAATATCATTAAAAAAACACTCTCCCCGATTATGATCATTTTTGAAACAATATTGCTACAGACTCAGACACATATTAGATATTTATTTGATAGATGAATTATGTAAGTTAATCGTAGTGTATGATCATATGCAAAAACACCAAATAAACACAAAAACAAAACAAAACAAAACTGACTTACATTTGAAACATATTAAGCAAAGACATTCATCAAGATTCTTCTGTCTTGGCACCAAGGTGGTTGAAATTCACTTGTCTGTATAGATGATGCACTCGCTGTCTTCAGCTGAAGACTGAAATCTCAACTGTGTTACCGTGCAATTATGCACTTGAAATCCTTAACTGTCTTTTTTCTCAGTATAGACAGGTCAGTATAGATGGTATTCTTGACACCAGTTTATGCTAATATGATGATTTATTTGGAAAGACACTACAAAGCACTCAGAAGCTCAGACGTTGCTCGAAAGAAGGGTGTCTGCTCAATTATGTAAATGTACATTACTGTGATCTATTCGACCGTCTAAGATGAGTGACTGACACATGTCTCATATTTCAGTTATGTGCAACAGGTCACATAATGAAGTTTGAAAGAAGCTGCTAAATTATATAGGAGGGCATTGCGCTCATATTAGTTCTTCTTGTTTGTCAGACCTGTAAGTTGTGTGTAATGTGCTGTCATGGCAGGTTTCCCTGCACTAAGCTGTGTGCAGTAAGTTGCTGGGTCAGGTTCTTAGGCTTTTGTAATGTGATATTTCTGAAATTATTTTTCATGAAGGAAGAGCTTAAGTGCTTGTTTTTTGAAATAATGACTTTAGCATTAGTTCACTCTAGCTTTTCCGAGAAAGCCTAATGAGGTAGTGAGCTTGCGTGATACGCATGGTTATGCTAAGCACGGCTAAATATTGTGTTTTAATGTTTATGTGTTCTCTTAAGCACTTTCCGGAGCGCACTGAGTGAACATTTTCACGCTGCATTAGTGCATGCAGGTATCACCAAATGGCGGACCGCGGTCCGGATCCGGACCCGAACGCCGTCCTGTCCGGACCCAATCACATTCCTGATTAACTGGATACGGACCCAAATGCCAAAAAAATTTTAACGGGAGACTATATTTTAACCGGAGAATTTATTTTCAGACGAGTGTTACGTTCGTTCACCACCCATTTGAGTGTTACGTTCGCCCCCCCCCGCTCAACAACTTTCGTTCGCCACCCCCCCCCCCCCCCCCCAAAATGGACCGCGGAAAAATTTAATTGATTACCCCTGGTATAAAGTCTCAGAAGCTTTTTTCTGTTTGTGGAATTATTACCAACTGGCCTAAATAGAAATAATGAATTACATGCTGACCCCTCGTTATGATCATGATTTTTCATTTGTGCCTTGGAGTGCTTTTGGCTCACTTCCATGTCTGGGCCCAGTGGGCATGTATTTAAATATGGTTCTGTGCTATATCTCTGCTAATAGTTGAGACTAGCTATAGCTAGTGCATTTGCTTCAAATGGAACTGAATAACCTACTGAAGTACAATCAAACTCAAAGGCACATGCAAGGTATATTTTGCATCAGATGTAGATGTATAATGGTGCCATTGTGAAGCTTATTTTAAAAAAGTTAGATCTCAATGTTCTAACATAGCTTTTAAAAACGGGTTAACATGGAGCGGTATGACATGGGAGCATGGTACGACATGAGAATGTGGAATGACATGGGTTTGTGGTATGACATGAGAATGTGGCGTGACATGGATGCGTTCTTGCCACTGATCATGCTATGCAGGTGATCATGTGGATTTGAATACAATGTCACATCCGGGTTTGATGCTGACATATGGCTCACTGTAAACGTTCATGTGCTTGTTTCCATGATAAAAATTAATCAACAACCAAAAGGTACTTCCAGATGAGAATTAATCATGTCAAAGAAATTATCCCCTAGCGATAACGACAGCATACAACATAAAATATGTATTCATAAATGTTTTTACAAAGGTGTATTCATAAATGTGGCATCCGAAGCCTGCAGACTATCTTGCTGGATTTGTACGTATGCCTAGGAAGTTCTTTTGCCTAGGAAGCCAGTTCCAAGGACACCTTGTCTTTCTGAGGTTATTTTTATAATGGCTCTTAAGTGATGACTAGAGTTATGTAAGTGAGTAAGTTATGTAAGAGTACTTTGATGAGACATGAATGCCAGATACCAATTAATACACTTCACTTCTGATTTTATATATATATATATATATGATGTCTCTTGTGTACATGTACTTTGCATGTATCCATTCCTTCTGTTCTCATCCTGTGTGCATCATATATTGTGAAATCCTATACCATGATGAGAAATAAGTGAATGCTCCTATCTGAATAATTTATAACGTAGTTAGCTTCTCTGTAACCTTTATGTTCATGGTTGGCCTCATTCAGATGAAGTTATCCACACAGCATTAGCTTTGTATTTCTTTTTCTTAAAGATAAATTAGTTGCCTGAGATCTAATGGCAATTTGCATATAAAATATATTTGATGAGTCTACCACATCAGGTCATTGGTGCTAAAATGACTCAAGATTATTAGTCTTACATAAGGTTATGTAATGATTAGTCTAAAAGAGATTGAGCCACTTGTTAAGTCAAAGCTAAAATGTATTAGAGATTATATTGAAGATTATAAATCTATTCAACCTTTATAGTGATAGATGAGTAACATAACAAGTACAATTCAGAACATCAAATTACAAGTCTTTTTAGGAAGTTTTGAAGTAAAAAATACACATTTTGCTAATTAAATTAAGAGTAGTAATTTTCTTTAAATTAAGTTATAGGATTTTAAGCATTATTGTGGTTTATTTTAAATCACTGTACAGTATTTCTCTTTAGTGGGTTCTGTAATGCCACTTGTGTACTCTAGGGAGAGCAGTGGAGGTAGTAGTGGGAGGGATTAGGATTAGGATTGGGCTGCTATTGGGCATTGCCTTTGGCATGAAATGTAATTCAACGTTCTTTTCTGTTCTGACTCACGGACCACAAACAGATCCAGCACATGTTCAGACTATCAGCAAGCAGTGTCAGGTTTCTGTTGTAAGGTAAGGTAGGCAGATCTCCCTCTCCCTCTCTGAGCATGTGCATGTGTGTAGTTATGAGGTATACTATTAAAATACTTTAGATATTTGGTAGTGTATTAGTGTTTACCTAATATTTTGGCTATTGTGTAGTTTGACCACACACTTCTACTTAGAATATCTTTAATATCTATAGTGAATAGCAAGTATTGCAATGCGTAAAATCACACTAACTGAAAGGGTTGACTGTGTTCTCTGTTCTAACTGTCGCTTGCCCTTGAGACGTTTGATGATAAAATAATGATTGCTTATAGTGGTTTGTTGTCATGGGTTTATGTGTTCTTGCATGCAGGACCAGCCTAAATATTCTTGTTTTGAGATTACATTTCAGACGATTATGTTGTTAAATGCTATTCTAAAAGAAATACAAGAAGATTGAGCGAATCTATTGATCACTATGACATAATGGTTCATATTATAGTATAGTATACTATATCATAGTATAGTCATAGTGTAACATTTCATATATTCTATGTCTGTGGGGTAATTTGGAGATGTTCCATGTCTATAGCCTATTGTCTCTCCCCTCCAAGTTGCTGACTCATTGGAGATTTTCTCAGGCTACTGGTCTTTTACTGGCATCAAGGGGGTTAGTGATGTCACTCATAGCACACCCCCAGGAGAAAATAAATGAAGTCATTTGAAACTGGATCCTTTAAGTGGTTTTCATTTGGGCTGTGTTCCCTTTTATAGTCTTTAGGCCTGAGAAAAATAATAAATGCCTCTTATGTGATGTAAATTATACTTGAAGTTTAAAGGGCTTTTTAACTCTTAAGTTGCCACTATATAAAGAGCCTGTCAGTATGTTGATTACTTACGTTCGACAGGGAGCCATCTTGTTAAATCAGTGATTGGATGGTCAGCACTTATGGTCAGCAGGCCATATTTCATACTGAGATCACTTGTCGGCTGTGCCCCAAATAAGACGTTGAGCTGGAATGTTGCTGTTGCGTGCAAGAAGTGAAAGTCTGACGCTAAGATCTGAGGAAGAAAGCCCACCCTCACCCTCCCCCTCCTGACTGTGTACCTTCATGTGCTTTGGACTGGGCTGGTGTTAGTGTCTGGTAATGACACGTAATGCCAATGTTGACCACTCATTTACAGCTTGCTGGGCAAGGAAAGGCTGAATTGAAATTCACTAAATATGATGCCTTAATAGGTTACACCATCTCATTTATAATAAAAGTATGTTTAAATCCTTCAGTCATTCTGCTTGCCATTGTTGTACAGTATAAAAAGTAATGATTATTCACAGACACATTTTAAGGTAATATAGGGAATTAAAGGTAAAATATGCATCACAAACACATACAGCAGATAAATATCTGTAAGTAATGCTTCCCAGTGATACACACAAGACAGTCCATCAAAAAAGTTTTTATACTGTGTTTGGCAGTGTGATAGTTTGAATGTGATGACCACATGGCATGACAACTGATATATATATATATATATATATATATATATATATATATATATATATATATATATATATATATATATATATATATATATATATATATATATATGATGCTGTGATTCCTTTGTACATTCCATTCCAAAATACCAACAAATAACTGTTCATTTAGGTGATGAAATACATCATATTATAATACGTCATTTTTTAATGTCATTAAGTATGCAGTGGCTACCATGACAGATGTGAATAGATGCCTTACTCAACACATGATATGCGTTACTGAAACAGGCACATTGTATAAATTCTTGCAGTACATTTGAGTTCAAGATCTGCCTTAGAATGTTCTGGAATTATCTTTGCATAGTCCGGCCCAGTCTGTGTACCAGTAATTCACTGTATTATACTAAGCTGAAAAGTCAGATCATCTTATACTGAGCTGAAATACTTTTAACTGAAAATGTAATCAAAATTAAATGAAAATAAAACATTTGTTTTCTTCAAAAAAATTTTTTTCCAGTGATGTACTCTGTGTTAGACTGCTTTTCAGTTGTGTTCTTTGTATATCATTACATCAGGGTGGGAAAAAGATTTAGAGACAGTGGTCAGAGTGCTAAAACTCTTTGGTTTGCTGGTAGACTGGTAGTACTCATATGGTAGGACTCATTTATTGTTTTCAGTTGTGAAAAAATAACTTAGTACAAACTCTGTCATAACATAGTTTTAGGTTTAAGTTTCACGTTTGCTACTTCTTAAGATATACAAGATATATGCCATTAAGTACAAAATATGTCATTTGGCATAATCCTTGTTTTGGTATTTACAAATGCAAATGTTATGTATTTTTTTGGAATTTACTCATCTTCCTCCCAATTATAGATTTGATGTAATTATTATAATAGGCTGCATTTCTAAAGTATATAGTCTGACAATGTCCTAGTTTTTCTCTCTTTTTCTCCCTAGGCAGCCATTGTAAACTAACATACAACTGAATTTTGAGGATAAGGAATGGGATATAATCCCTCTTTGAATTCATCCTTCTTCTTCCTGTGCTAGACATAGTCTAAGTACAGTTGAAACTAACATACAGTGTGTGCAGGACTAAGATGAGGCCACCAAGCCACCTCTGCCACTTCTGTCATTTTTTTTTACATTTCCTGCCTTCACAACCTTTTGGCAGTCAGTCTTTGATTGTTTTGCCATCATTTTGGGCAAACCCCTTATCCTGTAGTTTCTTTACTCATCTACTGGCTGATGTATGTTTTAACCTCTGAAGCTAAAATTTTAGCATTTTGCTTAGTCTTAGCCATGCCTCAAGTGGCAGCAAGCATGTTCTTCCTCTTACAACCACTACCGTGATGTGACGAGTTAAAGAAAATCCACTGAAAACCCATCTACCTCTCCCCAGCCCCTAAAACAAAAAATGAATAAAAAATGAATAAATAATCATATCAAAAATCATATTTTGAAAAATGGCCATAGATTTAGATCATTATTATTTTTGGCTATATTTTCAGAGTATGCACACTACATTTTGGTTAGGGATGGTTAATAATATAACATTATATTTGCTATGAAAGCTTTTTTTGAGAGGTTGGGCACATTTCAGAACAGTGTATGTTCTCATGCTGTTTTTCAAACCCAGGATTTCATAATAATCCTTCATGAAAAGGTGTGTGTGTGTGTGTGGGTGTGTGTGTGGTTTCTTTGTCATTCTAAACTTCAATATATGTGCATTCCATAAATCTAAGCAAGTTCAAACTTACATTCGTGCACTTGCAGAATACAGTTATTAAGCGTTTGACAGTGATATCAAGCACCAATCCATGCCTAAACTTGATTTCGAGCCGTGAGGGGTTCATTGGTGAACCCACCTTTATCCTCACCTTTCTGTTTTCTTTGTATTTCTTCTTCACCTAGAGAAAATTGTGTTGACATCAATTCTCTTTCAACACAAGAATGTTATTGTACAGGCAGGTAGAGGAATGAAAACTCTGTGGAACCATGTCCTTGTGTAGCTCCATTTGAGTTAACTTTTGGTTTATTGCATATAATCATTAGTTCCAATCACTGAGAGCACTTACTATAAACATGCAATATGTGTGAGCCAGAGAATGGAAGGATTTACTCAAGAGTTGCTGGCAAGTAAAGCTGACCAACTATCAGTCAATAGTGTGTGTGTGTGTGTGTGTGTGTGTGTGTGTGTGTGTGTGTGTGTGTGTGTGTGTGTGTGTGTGTGTGTGTGTGTGTGTGTGTGTGTGTGCGTGCATGCGTGTGTGCTTGCGTGTGTGTGTGTTGCATTAGAGATTAGAGATTGCATTATACTAACAAGCGTGTTTATTTTACATCTGCAAAGAACAAAGCATTATACTTTATTAATGGAGAATGGGCATATGTATGAAAAAATTAGTGTTTACAAATTACATTTGATCTGCACAAGATCTATCAGTTATTCATAGATCTTTCATAATTGTTGTCATGTAGTCCATATCCATCAACAGCACATTTTTTACAATGTTGCTGTCAAAAGCAAATGTAGGTATGTGTGTGAGAAAAAGAAAAGCAAGTCAAGAAGGGTGTGTTGCACTGGAGAGAAGGTTGAGTCTGTGAGGTCCTTGGGTGTTGTCACGCTACTTTATGAAATAAAAATAGAGGAGAAGGGTTGCTTCACTGCTCCACTGTGTGTGTGTGAGTGTGTGTGTGTGTGTGTGTGTGTGTGTGTGTGTGTGTGTGTGTGTGTGTGTGTGTGTGTGTGTGTAAAATGTATTTGCATGGCACTTTTTACATATGTCCGAGTCCAGGCCCCCAGTGAGCAAGCCAAATGCGACTGTGGCAAGGAAAAACTCCCTAGAGCTTGAGGAAGAAACCTTGAGAGGATCCAAGACTCAAAAGGGGACCCATCCTCTTCTGGTTGGCAACAGACAGCACAATAACAATGTAAACATTAAGAAGCAACCAGTGAAATAAGTAAACAAAAAGCAAAAGCATAGTTTCTATAAATCGCAGAGTGTAGGAATGTCCAAAATGTCTGCCACATGAACACCTCACCAGGGCAAGGAAGGTGTGGTGAAGGAGAGGGTCACAGCAGGGACTGTTGGGAGGTGCCATAGGAGCTGATGAGAACATCAGAAGTAGGATTACGTCAGTAGAAAGAGAGAAGAGATTATTAGGCCTGACTAAGAACAGAGAAGTGTAAATCAAAGGTCTATAGCAGGGGTAATCAAGTATATTGTTCCGCGGGCCAATAGCCAGATAGCTCTGACCTGCGGTCCGGGGGACGGGAGGGGGGGTTATGAACGTAAGTTGTTGAGCGCGGGGGGACACATAACACTCGTGACGGAGTGTTATTTTCAATAGCGCTGAAATAAATGCTCCGGTTTAAAATTAATTCTCCCGTCAAAATTAAGAAATATTTTTAACAATTTATTCTGGGTCCGGATGGGATGGCATTTGGGTCCGTATCCAGTTAATCAGGAATGAGATTGGGTCCGGACAGGACTGCGTTCGGATCCGGACCGCGGTCCGCCTGTTGGTGACCTCTGGTCTATAGTGTGCAAGGATGGACTCTGGGTGTGTGTGTGTGGACGTGTCTGTGTGGGTGCTTGCACCACTTATATATGTGAATTTTTCCCCCACTTTTACACTGCGTTGTGTTTCTTACTATTTCCTACTTTTTCTGTGTGTGTGTGTGTGTGTGTGTGTGTGTGTGTGTGTGTGTGTGTGTGTGTGTGTGTGTGTGCATGTGTGCATGCCCTTGGGCTATTTTTCTTTTCTTTGTCTCTAATATTAGGGAGTGACACTAGAGCGTCTACACTCTGCCAATCACTCTGTTGATGGTTTTCTACTGACACACCCATTCTCCTAATTAGTCCTGCCATTTTGTGCACACACATATCAAACTGTTACATCTATACACGTGTGCACACACGTGCACACACACACATACATACAAAATACATTTTTACAATTTTTGATCTAGAGACATTTACAATTTACAATCTAGAAAACAACTAGTGGAAACTGCTGATGTGCCCAGAGCTGCACTTTTATCAAAATCTGTCTGAAAGACTTTTGTTTAACACAGACTGAGTAGAAATCCCAGGACAGTGCATTACAAGCAAGTTAATTCCTGATGGATTAGTTGTTTCCAGACACACACACACACACACACACACACACACACACACACATGCACACACACACACACACCTCTTACCAGCCCATTGAGGCAGCTGGAGGAGGCCGATGACTCAGCCTGCACCTTGTGTGATCACTCTTATTCATCCTCTTCTATCCCTCTGTGGACAAATAACTGCTACATTAAGGTACTCCATTCAAATTCTTCACTTTCCAGAAGTCATTAACAAAACACAAGAATATTTGTAGCAAATAATATTTTATCCTTTTTGGATGCCTGCTTTCTTTGAACTTTGTAAGATGAATGTGGAGCGTATGCATACTGGTCCATGTGCAACACCAGCACTACTTCAGTGTGACATCCCACTACTGTAAGCAATGTCTTTTTTCTGCTTTTTTTCTTACCAATGTCTTTGCCCCCTATAATCAGAGGACAGGGTGTGGAGAGATATGTCCAAGGTGTTTATTATTCTCACCCAGGCAGTGCACCTGGGGTATTCATTTAAGAAAAAAACTCTTACGTACTTTCTACAGGTATTAATAAAGCTAAATAAGTATTGATTATTGGACTAATGAAGCCAAAACATATATTTTCCTCAAAGATTAAAATAGGTTCACATTTTACAGTATCACTGAAATTAACCTGAATTTAGAAAAGCAATTGGCTTTCATAATTGGCAGAGTATTGAGATCTTCTTTGGATTTCTCTCTCTGTACATCTATTATATTTTTGCAATATATATTTCTGAATGATTTGACAGGAATGATAATTGCTTTGGATGTTTGTTGTCAAGAGAGTAACTTAAGAAAAAGGAGTGGCACAGCAGAAATTTGAGTTATTGTAATTAAGAGCTTTGCAACATTCCATAGCTTGCATGCCCACACCTAAAACTAAACCTGCCAAAGTATGTACTCACGAACAGTGGAAGGTGTCAGTAGTAAGCTATACTGCAAACTATCTTTATTAAAGATAAATTTTTATCTAAATAACATACAGCTCTATACCAATAACTGCCAAGTTCATTTATTAAAAATATGTCTCAGTTGATGCTTATTATTCAAGAATTATTTATAGCCAAGAGAGTTACATAATATTCTGTGAACTCATGAATACATTTTTTTTTTTAAAGTTTTTTTATTTGATATTTTTTATTTGTTGACAGTAGGGTTTAGGCCCTACCCTCACCTAACTGGCTAATTGTAAATTGGAAATTTCACTATGGTTACTGCACACAGACACATTGCTGGCTTCTCTTCCCTGTTCCATCTGTTCTTTGTTCTGTCCTGTGGTTCAGAAGGCTTTCATGTGTGCGCACTTAAATCACTTAAATAAGCTTTCGTCTGTCATCTGTTGCTGCATATGCTTGTGTATTTAAGATTTTTACTTTTAGAGATTAGCCTTTAGAAAGACTACTCATTTAAAGGCCTACATAGTTTTATTTGAACTTTGATGGTTAGAAGCCCTTTATGTAACATTCTGTACAGCTTTGCTAAATAACACGATGTGCTGGGGAAATGGATGTCTTCCTGTATCCATGTGCTGGAAGTTTTTTGTAACAACCTGACCATTACCACACACAGCCAACATTGCCTCATCACATATTTGCTGTAGGTGACGCCCTTGATTTTTGCTCTTTCTCATCCCCATTTTCTCTTACAGGACAGCTACATCTGTGGGAGTCTTACAGACTTCAACCAGAATATAGTCTTAGGGCCGTCAAGCAAGTTTGCCAACCAGGTGTGTGTGTCTTTATGTATATAAAGTGTATATGTGAGTGTCTGTGTGTTGAAAACAAATGCCCCAGTAGGTTTACATTAACTGAGAATTACCGTTCATCATTTTCACCAGACATATATAACACAGCATACAAATTGGTTGCTTACTGCAGCAAATTACATTTAATCTTTCAAACAGGCTGCGCCAATTTTTCCAAACGAACCAGTAAGGCCGGATGCCAGTTCTTTTTTAGAAGAGAAGATAGAGATAATCAAGGTGGGTTTCAGCAGTTTGTGCATGTCAAACTTGTCAAGTGCACATCCAAGCGCGTGACGGTGTTCTTCTGTGCTGCAGGTCTACCTGGAGGGGGGTGCACAGGGCCAGGACGAAGAGCTTCAACGTGTCAAGATGTTGACTGATGAGGCATCACAAATTCAGGAGGTGAGTATAGAGGTCTTATTCTCAGTTTTGGTGGGGAGAGAAAGAGAGGGACAGACACATAAACATGTATGTTTTTTATTAGGTGAGGTACTGTCTGAAGACCCTGAGGGAGCAAATGGCATCCAGATATAACAACAATAATAAGGTATCACAATCACTTTGTTGAGTTTATTGTCATCAAATTAGACATTTTGGTTATGGACATATTTTGTAGTACATTTAGCCCTTAACAGTAGCCCTTAACATGTTTATTAATGTGTTTATCTGTTTGGAATTGGTATTTACATTTATTGTCCAAATGGGTTCCCTATCCATTAGTTTCCATCCAATGACATCAGAGTCAGTGTTCCTGTCAGCAAATCACCCATCTCCAGCACCGGTGTAGGTGAGCCTCTCACTGAGACCCAGGTCAGTTACTGCTACATTTAATATTTTCTTTAAAGCTCTTTTTTGCTTGCTCATTTTTAATAGCACACTTATTAGGACAATGTACGGAAAGTGTACACCTCTGTCTTATCTCTCCTTCCTTCTCCCACTCTCTCCCACACACAAATAACCACACATTTCCATGCCCCCCCCCCCCCCCTCACAAAACACAGGGGAAGCACATAACCGACAGTATCGGGTTTCATCAGTGATCAGTGTCCAAGTGTAATACTTCATGGAGCGCAGTGTGTAGGCAGAGCATCTTACCCACTATAGTTCATTATAGTTCACTCTGTGACAGACGTCAAAGAGAGTCATTGGGAGATTAAAGTCGTATTATTCTGTCTTTCAAAAGACATTAAAAAAATCTACCTTGGTTTTATTACATTTAACATCTAAAAAAAACAATTGCATTTTATATAAAGACATTTTTATGAACCTACTTATAAATTCCACATTCACTCTCTGTTTCTCTCACTTTTTCACACCTCTGTAGAGGCCAAGTTATGGGAGGATCAACAGTGGCACATGCTTGCACACACACACAGACACGACACACACACACACACACACACACACACACACACACACACACACACACACTTTTTGCTCCTCTGTGAAAAGTTGCACCTATGACATTCAGAGAAACAGCACAGGCCAAAGCTGCATTTAGCTCAGTATGGCAGATTCTGTCTCCAAATTTCGTTTTCTCTTCCGTTTTCTTCTTCACACCTCAGTGTGTTGCAGTGTTTTCCCGCATTTCTCTACTTTTGGAACATGCGGTTATTACGGGCATTCATGTTGCATTACTATACTGAGGTAATGACCACCTTAAAATACAAGTCTATAGACACGGAGGTGTAAAAAAGGCCACAAAGCAGGAACAGCATGTTTTCATATGTAAACACATCATGATGTTTTTTCCCCATCACACACCCCTGTTTCTCTTCCCTTCTTTGCATCTTTTCCTTCTCTGTTCGGACATCACAAAATTACTCATTGTAATGTAAGAAAGAGCTGGCATGATGCCAATACAATTTAAATAAATACAGTTGAAACACAATAAACAGCATATTGTCATTACCATGTATTCTTTCTCTTTTTCTTTTGTCTGATGTTCAAATACTTATTTCTCCATGACTCTGTTTTTGTTACCCCAGGAGCAGGAGTGTGTGAGGCTGAAAGAGGTGACACAATGTCTGTATGCTCAGCTGCGGGAATTGGAGAAGAGACACCAAGAGGAGAAAGAGGCATTGCAAGTAAGTCTTTCACATACACACACACACACACACGCACACACACACACACGCACACACACAAATATGCATATGTTTATGTGAAAAGAAAAGGAAATTACTTTCATATTACTTCTGTAATCCATTTATTTTCAAATCTTTGGCTTCTAGCAACTTGATATCTAGCAACTTCAGTATATCCTTCTCCAGAGGTGTCAAGTAACAAAGTACAAATACTTTGTTACCTTACTTAAGTAGAAATTTTGGGTATCTATACTTTTCTGAAGAAATTATTTTCATCCGACTTTTTACTTCTACTCCTTACATTTTTGCACAATTATCTGTACTTTCGACTCCTTGTGTTTTAGAAATTGCCTCGTTACTCCTATTTCATTTTGGCTTGTTCTCAATCTGGCTTGTCATCGCTAAAAAAAACTATCCAAATATATTGCGACATCCAGATAGAGTGGATTTGATTGTGGTGGGCTCAGACATATAAACACATAACATTCCCACACCCTATTGCTTTATGCGAGATCCATCGCATATGACAAGTCACACTTCAGCAATGAGATAGCAGACATGAGTAGCTTAGAATGATGATGTTCTTAGCAGAGACTCGAGAACTCGAGAGAAATGTCCCAACTAAGCACCAGCGAGGAGGCTGGTATCCAGGAAGACCAGCTAAACAGCTGTATATCAAAGGTGCTCCGTTGTAGGTTTTTGAATTGACTTGCCATCTGTGTATTTGTTATGGTAACAAATGTTTTGTGTGGTGCAGTACACCATGACAATATGGTTTTAATAAATTTGCATTTTACGAAAATGCGTTCGTTTTAATAGGCATATATGTGGTTGTCATAGTCATTATGGCTTGTAGAAAAATGTTTTTGGGGGAAGGTGGGGTAGTGCCCTATAGGCCCTGTGATGCGGCCTACGTTTTTGTCCTTAATGGCATTTTTCCCCCTTACATTACTTTTACTTTTATACTTTAAGTAGTTTTGAAACCAGTAGTTTTACTTGAGTAAAAAAATTTAGTCGAGACTTCTACAGAAGTATTTTTAAACCCTAGTATCTGTACTTCTACCCAAGTAATGAATGTGAATACTTTTGACACCTTTGTCCTTCTCAACCATATACCAGTCTTGTTTCACAATGTAAAGTCAAGCCTACCCACTTTGATCCCTTCAGCAAGAGAACAGGGAGCTCCAGAGGCGTCTTGAAGAGCAAACTGAGCATGTGCAGCAGGCCGAGAACAAGAATCAGAGGCAAGACCAGCACACTGAGAAATTGCAAAGACTTCTGAAAGATGTAGAGATGGAGAACTCCACACTTTGTGATAAAATAGCTTCCAGTGAGGCTGAGCTTGAAGAACTGAGAGCCCTAAAGGACAGGGAAAATGACAGCAAGTGAGTGTTCTTAGGACTGATGAATCACTTCTTCTTTTGTTAGCAGTAGGAACTTGACTGTTCCTAATGTCAGACAAAGAAATTACCTAATCACACCAACGTGAGCAGAAATGAGCTGCCATTTCACAATTGACAAAGTTAACTGCAATTTTTATTCTAATGACTGTGTGTGTGTGTGTGTGTGTGTGTGTGTGTGTGTGTGTGTGTGTGTGTGTGTGTGTGTGTGTGTGTGTGTGTGTGTGTGTGTGTGTGTGTTTTAGGTGTGAACAGCTGGAGAAAGA